>NW_006399912.1:5031024-5159953 GCF_000299155.1 Elephantulus edwardii | reverse complement strand
GAGGCTCCATCTAACATACTTTGGACATGTTGTAAGGAGAGACCAGTCCTCAGAGAGGGACATCATGCTTGGGAGGGTGGAAGGATGGTGCAGGAGGGGAAGGCCCTCTATGAGGTTGATTGATTCAGTGACTGGGGTAATTGGGATGGGAGTATCAGAGACAGTGTGATTGGCAGAGGACAGAGCAGAGTTTAGGGCTGTTGTACATAGGGTCGCTATGAGTCGCAGGTGACTCGATGGCACATAAAAATAACAACATATATATATTCATACCCATATATGTTCATATTATATATCTTCATATTATATATATGTTCATATACTTTAAAAAGCATAATGCTTATGACAGTCATATTTTACCAGATTATCTAAATTACATTTTGGTTTTAAGAATATTTCAGGGCATATCTTTTATTTAAGGCTTAAAAATTATCCCAAGGCAACAGTTTGTGGGGTTCACAGAGCCTCCATGACTCCAGAAAGTCTTGAATTCATGATAATTTGAAGTTCTGCTTCACACTGTCTCTCCTTTGATCAAAATTCCTGTATAGGATCCCCAGTCCATAGAGAGTTGTGCCGACTCGAAAGCTCTGGTTTTCTCAGTCTCAATGCACCAGGATGACAGGTAATCTCTTCCTGTGCCATTTCCATCCTCAGATATCCAATGGAAGTTCAGCTATGGGTTACAGCTCAACAGCAATGGTGTAAAGAGAGGAAGTTCCCCATTTCCCCCTCCTTTTGACCAAAATCCCTCTGTGGAATCCTTGCTAAATGCATTCAGTAATGGTAGCTTGTCCTTCACGCATCACAAAGTCGTTGGAAGATGCACACTGAGTCATTTGTAAAAGGCCCGTTTTCCCTGCCACCAAGAAGCCCTGGGGACATACTCATTAAAGTGCTTGAAGCCCTGGTGACATACTCGTTAAAGTGTTTGGCTGCTAATGAAAACTTAGGCAGTTCGAATTCACCATCTGCTCTGCAAGAGAAAATAGGTAGTATCCTATGGAAATATACAATGTCAGAAAACCTATGGGGTCAATTGTAGTTTGTCCCATAGGGTTGTGAGGAGTTGGAATCAGCAGTGAGATTTCTGGTTTCCTCTCCACCAAGCTGGAGTCAAAAGGAAAGTAAAAAATAGAGTCAGATATAGAGAAATAGAAAGAGAAAAGCAGAGGAGGGAGAGAAAGAAAAAAGATCGAAGGAGAGAGAAAGAGAGATTGAACTGTCACTCTATTTATCCCAAACCCATATATTATTTTGGAACATTCAGTATTGCAGAAATATGCGAAGAGATAAATCACTCCCTTTGCCATCTGGTCTCTGAGAACCTTCCCAAGAACTGTAGCTTCATTTAGTTCTGTTTTGTTCCTTTCTCAACCTCTTTGTACTTTCCATCATCATTTCTTGGCTGCGGATTTGGGGTTTGTTTTGCCTTCCGTTTCTTGCTCCTTTCGTGGTTGCTGGATTCCAGTTTTCAAAAAGCAGCACCAGCTCTTGCTCATAAGCATCGTGCCAGCTTCTTTCTTGGGCATGGCGCTCCCTCAGCTATTTTTTGAACCTTCATCTGGAGTAGGGGGCGAGGCGTGGGTTTCTTCCTAACGCCCTAGCCAGATGTACACACCAGCCTGAAGGCTGGTAATGAGGAAACACTAGGACCTTAAAGTGCCTTGGCAGCATCTCCATGGCAAGTGTTTCGGTGAAATGGACACAGTGGACCAAGCCTAGTCATTGCTAGATGCTTCCAACATCCTTTTAAATTAACAAATGGGTTGGCACCCATTTAATAGGGAAGGAGAGCCAACTATACTGGGCAAAGGTTTCTCTGCTGGAATGGGAGGTTATAGAGAAGCAAGAAGCAAAGGCTTCATAGTAATAGATTAGAATTGTTTATGTGTCAGTTTGGACCTATGTTTGGCTTAATGAGCATACAAATGGTTACATATAGAAATATTTGGAGAGGAGGGTATGCATATATATCTCTATATCTGTCTATCCGTCTGTCTGTCTATCTATCTATCTACCATCTCTCTATCTATCTTCTTGCTTAGTCAGTTGAAAAACTGTAGAAGCAAGAGCACAACAGTAGTAATGAGTACACCTAACACCACGATTATGGCTTCTGGTACCACTTTCCTGGAGGAGAAATGACCGGCTCTAGGATCGGGATATGAAATATACAAGATGAACTAGGTTGTGAACATTTTGTTCTTCCAGAAAGTAAACAAACATGCTCTGAATCTAGCTGCAGCAACACCTAGAACTAGAACAGGAGAATGGAGGATTTCAAAGAGACTCCGGAACGAAGTCAAAGGTCCCCCAGTGGCCAAACCGGGAACAGTCACAACAACAAAATGAAGTAGTCGTGAGTTCTAAACATCAGTATACAATAAATGTGCAAGGGGAGCACATACTGGTACAAATAAATAACGAAGAAAACAATAACTTGCGGGAAAAAAGGAATAATCAGTTGGTTCGTTGGTTTTTAAATTGTTGTTAGAAATGTACAAATCAAAACATACACCACCAGTTTCGACAAGTGCCAGTTCCATGCCACTTATTACATTTTTTTTTAAAAAGATTTCTTCTTCTGTTTGAGCAAAAATTTGCAGTTCACATTGATATTTTGTCTTATAACATTAGCACTGATTCGTGTAATTAATGAATTACAATATCTTAACAACCTCTTAGTGACACTGATTCCATTACTTGAGTTTTTATCATCTTTTTCCAAGCTTTGCTTTCCCCATTAATAATAGCAATAGCTCCCATAGAGGCTGTAGGAACCCCTGAAACTTATTGCCCGGGATATCTGTAAACATAAAAGTTTGCCCCACAGGGTTAACAAGGCAGTGATCTTTACAGAAACAGATTTCCAGGTCTTTTTGTCACGGAGCTGCTGTGTGCCGTCAAGTCAGGACTGACCCACAGCTGGTTTTCAGAGGCATTAAATGACACAGGAGGAGATTGACCTTATTTCTCCTGCAGAGCATCTAGTGGATTTGAACCATGGACTTGTGCATTGGCAGTGCAATTTCCTTACCTCTAAGCCATCAGAGCTGCTGATGGGTTTCAAAACTTTGCCTTTTCATTTAGCACCCCAGCCCTTAACCATTTATTTTACCAGATGCTTTGCACCAATGACTGATTTTATGCGGTCACTACTCTGGAAGTTTGAGCTGAAGATGTGTTCACACCAGTCCACGCTCCAGCAGCCCAATTTTGAAGACGGTGGCAACATGAAACGAGGCGAGTGGAAAATAAATCATATTTGCGAGGGGAAAATCAAGTCGTTGCAATTCAATTATTAATGCGCAGAACTGTTATGTAATGTTGCAGCCCAATTAACAGGTGTCTCTTGGGGAATAATCAAGGCTTAATTTGGCATGATAATTAGTAACCTCCCCTCCCAGCTTTGGATGGGGGGCCCTGCAGGACAGCCTGATGACTGGTAATGAGGCAGTATTACTTACTTTGCAGCCGTGTTAATTGTATCTTTCTGAGCCCTGGGACACAACAGATTTACCTATTTCTAGATGCTGGGATGTGCCACTGTGCCACTGGTCTAATAGAGTTGTACTCATTTCTGGTCTTGCCAACTCTGGCCTTTCTGCAGGGCAACGTCGTTACACTTTTGAGATTTCTTTAATTGGCCAAGTTGTTGTAATGACCACAGCTGCAAGGATTTTTTTTTTTTTTAAATAGACTGCATGGCAGAGTTCCAGTGTTACAAGACATATGGCCGGAGTTGGCACGTTCTTTGGAGTAATAGCAAATTGACCCGCTGAAGGGTAACTGTAAGGAACCCTGGTGGAGCAGTGGTTAGACCCTTGACAATCAACGGGAAGGTTGGTGGTTCAAACCTACCAGTGACTCCATGGGAGACAAGACCCTACAATCTGTTCCCATAAAAATTAAAGCCTAAGAAACTATAAGGGACAGTTCTGTCCTGTCCTGTAGGGTCACTGTGAGTGAGAAATCAACGCACTAGCGCAAAATAGCAACGAAATGACTGGAATAATGGTTGACAGTCACCCAGGCCCCTTACTGTTGAAATCTGTCATCTTCATAGTTCTAGGACTCCTTTTGTTATGGAAAATGTTAGCTACTTGTCTGGTTTCTGTAGTCATATAACACAAACCCCCAAAATATGGAAAATGAGCGTTCTGTTTTCACTAGCATGGGGAGGGGGCAGAAAGCATGAAGAAGAAAACTCAAAACATGAAACCAAACCCGCTCTCATTGAGCCAGTCTGACTCAGAACAGCTCCCTTAAGAGTTCTCGAACTGCAGGTATTTATGGCGGGAAACGGCTCATTTTTTTTTTTCTTCTCGTGGAGCAACTGTTGCTGTTAAGTGCCATCAAGTTGGAACTGACTCATAGCTGATCCCCCAGCAGGATTTTTGAGACTGTAAATCATAAGAGAGGTGATTGTCTTTCTCCTTAGAACAGCTGGTGGTTTCGAACTGCGTGCTTCTGTGTTGATAGTCAACTGATGACTATGAGACTACCAGAGCTCTCCCATGGAGCAACTAGCAAGTGTGAACCACTGACCTTTCAGTTAGTGCAATGCATAATGTACTGCACCACCAGAGCTTCTCACTGAGAAGAGGAGGCAGAGAAACACCGCTGATTCTCTTTCAGCTTGGAGATATAGTGCTTCGGCACTTTTGAGTTGATGCTGACCCCAAATGCCCCTAAGAACAAGAGACTGAAACCTTCACCATTCTCACAATCTCCACCATGTTCAAGATTATTGCTGCAGCTATAGTATCAGTTGCACTCATTGGAGGTTTCTGTAAAGTCACAGCTAACATTTGGTGAAATACCTTTTCAGTCACACACACTCACACACACATTCGTGCACATACATCAACAGATAGCTATTTATACAGATAAAATTTCCATCTGCAAAGCTGAGAGTTCAAATGCACGTTCTACTTTTGGGGTTGGGTTTGGTTTATGTTTGTTTGTTTTTTAGCCTGTTACCTAATCTGAGAATCAGATTTTTAATGAAATCTACATCAGCTTTTCTAAATTCTTTGCCTTCAAAATCTGAGAGTCTCTGATGTCAGGCAGGAAAATAAAGCCAATGGAATTTGCATTTTCTTCGCCACAGTTAGGAGCTATAGTGACAACTCTGGTCAAGGCATTAAGCTCTTCGTGGGAAGATGAAACATCTGAGCCCACCACTTACTCCACAGGCGAAAGATGTGAGGCTCTGCTTCCAAAAGCCTGACAGCCCTATGGTCAGCTATCTAGCCCATAGGGCCTCTGGGTCAGAATCAACTAAATGGCCATGAGTTTATTTCATTTCATGATCATATACATGAATAGAAGTCTTTGTTCAAATGATAAAATAACATTATTTCCATTAAGACAAAAGCACATCCTCCTGTTCCTTAAATCACATGCTGATGTGTAACAGAAAGCATTAAGCACTTAACTAATACCGAACAAAAGGTTTGCAGTTCAAACCCATCCAGAATTGTTGAAGAGGATGGACTTGGCCTTGACAAGCTTACGGAGCAGAGCGTTCTTTACTCTGACACACATGACATGGAAATGCTATGGACCAGACTCTAGTCCAACAATAACGACAGCTCCTAATACCATTTCCTTTAAACTTGTGATTAGGTATTCTGCTGTGACTCAATAGCCCCTTCCTATGACAAAATAGAGCTACCCCACAGGGCTCCCTAGACTAGAGCCTTTACAGGAGGTGATCACCAGACCTTTCTCCTTTCAAGCCCTTCGATGGACTTGAAATGCCCACTTTTCCATTAGTAGCAGAGCACTTTGTATTGAAACAGATGAGGGAAAGAACAGATTAAAGGCAATATATGATTGGGTGGTAGTATGGTTATCACAAGAGTTCAGAATGAAGTTTGCATAATGACGTGTACTGGGGGGGAGGAAGGGGAACGGACGGACGGGGGGATTGTATACCAATGAAGGAATTTTTCTTTTTTCTTTTCAAAGAGAGGAGCAAACTGGAGGGGCGGGGTGGGCTGGGAGAAACGCCCAACAATGAATGAATGGAAATCCAAAAATCTCTGTAAATGTTCATTAAAATTAAGAAAAATTTTTTTAAAAAAAGCTCTTTTATTCTTAAACTATGCGTGGAGTGGCAGCCCAGTTTTGTGAGGTGTTACCATTAATGAACACCACGGCAAGTGACCATCCCTACATACACACCTTTGGGAACGCTCCACTTTGCCATGGAATGAATCTCTACATGAGCTAAAAGTCAAAGCGTGTGCACATTTTCAGGTTGATCTGGATACACTGCCCTCTGCACATAGAACATGGACATTCACCAACCCACAGGACCGGTGAGAGACCATCCCCTCCCCATTGTGCTAGGAAGCCAATTTTTTAATTCCAGATTCAGCAACTTTAGTGGTGATGCAGGAGACCAGATGCATAAGTTTATTAAATTCTTATTTATGTATTCAATTTGCATTAGCCTTTCCTCCCCCAGGCTCAAGGAACTGCAGGGCCAACATTAAACGTGTAACTCTTTGCTGTGTTGCTCAGACAGAACAAGAGGAAGGAGAGGAAGACAGTGGAGACGGGTCAACAGCCCAGATGGAAGACGCAGCATGTGCTGCCGAATACAGTCTAGAAATGACAGCCAGCCTGAGCCTCTGCTGGTGCATCAGCTGCTGTCTCCAAGAAAAGCCTTATTCCAGAAGGAGAGTCCCTTCCCATTCCCGATCTTGCTTCTCTCTTATGATGGTAGCATGATTGTTGTTGTCTCTGAATTGATTCATCTTACAGTGACCCTGTGAGACAGAGCAGAACCTCCCGTTGAGTTTCATGGTCTCACTTATTCGGGCATATTTTCTGGGGGAACCAAACTTTGGAGCAAGGCATCATGTTGGGAAAGGTAGAGAGGGTCAGCAAAAGAGAGGAAGGCCCTCAACTAGATGGGCCTTGCATGGTGACTGCAGTAGTGGGCTTGATCATGACAGAGGTGAGAGAGATAGGTCAAGATTCAAATATGTTGTCCATAGGGTTGCTAGGAGTTGTGGTTAATTCAGTGTCATTGGTATTTTTGTTGTTGTTAGGTGCCGTCAAGTTGAGCAGAACTCATAGTGACCTTATGGACAAAAAGAGATCTGAACCCTGCCCTATCCTGCGCCATCCTCACACTTCCTGACACACAAGAGCCCATTGAAGCAGTCACTGTGTCAGTCCACCTGGTGGAGGGTCTTCCTCTCCTTTGTCGAATTTCCACCCTTCCCAATATCACACCCTTCTCTAAGGAACTGAGTTAACTCAATAGCTCTTAATAATAGAACGATAATCTTTATAGGAGTGTCTTTTCTCCTTTGAGACTAATGATAGGATCAAACTTCTCCCCTTCTGGTCAGCAATTGAGTCCTTAACCACTGTGTAACCAGAACTCCTTGGTTGTGTTTTTAAATTGTTGCATTTGCTTAATGCCTATGGAGACCTACAGGGGGACAGATGGAGGTAAAGTGTCAGCTAGACTTTTTTTTTTATATCACTGCTTCCTTCAAGGTGGGCCTTGCTCTGGGAGACCCTTTCCAGTAAGCACAGATTGAGAAAGACTAGGGAAGAAGATTTGGTGGTCTCAGACAAATTACCTCATGACAAACCTATGGATCAAAAATAAGCAGAAGGTTCCTTAGCAACAAAGATGGTGAGACTTAAATTCACTTACTCTAGGCATGTCATCAGGAAAGACCAAGAAAAGGACCTGGCACTTGCTGGATTAAGAGGTCGGAGAAAACAATGGAAGCCCTTAAGCAGATGAATTGATGCCATACTGTGAATTCAAAGTATGCCAATGATTGTGAAGCTAGAACAGGTCTCGGCAACATGATTTAGAAGTGTTACCGCAGCTCCATATCTAACTTTTGAGTTTTTGTTATCCATTTGATCTCACATATATAATTCTTTAAAATAGCACCATGCTCATAACTGATAGAGTTACTAAGATAAACAACGCTTTGGGCTCAGAGAAGACTTCAAGGGAGAGTTTTGGTTTAAAGTTTAAAGTTTGTCTCAAAACAATAGTTTTGGCTATTCACTCAGGCTCCATGACTCCAGAAAGTCTGGATTCCATTGAGAACTTGAAATTCTACTCTGTATTCTTATCCTCTTTAGATCATAAGTTTTCTGCAGACTCTGAAATATTAAGTAATAGTAACTAGACACCATCCAGTTCTTCTAGTAACATGGCACAGGAGACAGTGGTTCACGGATATAACCAGTCATGCTGATTCAACAATGTAGGTCTTTTACGCTGAGGTGTTTGCACCATGCTCCTTCTATGGCTGTGTCAGACAGTTCAGTCCCAGTATGTTTTCCCAGTGATTTAAGGATATGAACATGTTCGGCCAAGCCCAATCAATAAGAGTGCATCTAAATTCCAAAATCAATCTCCATAATAGTCTATGTGTTTCCTACTGCCAAAGGGGCCCTTTAGAGTAGTGAGAGAAGATCTTCACCCTGAAACCCACAGCATCCCTTTTCAGCAGGAAGTAGCTAAGAGAATACGCCATCCCCTTTTCCTTATGACTCAGGGTGAAGTCTCTCTCAGGGAGGAGTGATAGGGAATGGCAAAGGACACACTGACAAAGAAGATTAATCAGAACTGGCTTTGACAAGCACTGTGGCATTTGGACAAGAACAAACTGGGAGGAGGGTAGAGAGAATAGTGCAACAATGAATGAATGGAAACCCAAAATCTCTGTAAATGTTTATGAAAATTAATAAAATATAGAAAAAAAAGAGGGTCGTAATTGCTTTACTGAAGGGGGCTAGCACACCTCTTATGGCCACAGCTGAGCATTTTTTGCTATGACAATTCCACCGCCATGCATTCACTTAATGTCCAATTAATCAAGCATTCAATAAATCATTAGGATAATTACACCTGTTCGCTTCTTCTTGCCCCCAGCACATTAGCTCAACTCAGGAAGCCCCCTGGCCAGGCTTTGGGGACGGTGTGCATGTGTCTGTCCTCGTTGGCTGTGCATCCTGAACCTTGAGAAATGATGGCTAAGAAACTGTAATTATTTCCAGCATCACATTTGCCTGGTTTCTCTCTTTGCTTCTTCCCACTTGGATGCTTCCTCAACCACTTAAGCCAACAGCCGTAGCATCCTAGTGCAGTGGCTGGTTAATTTCAGCAAGTTTGTTTTCAGAGTGTGTGTGTGTGTGTGTGTGTGTTAGTTTTTTTTTTTTAATCATCTTTATTCCCCGACTGTGTCTCTTTTCTAATTACACCATCTCCCCAGGTGAGCGATAATTCCCTCATCACCAAATATCTCAAGCAAAGATTATGAAAATAATATAGCTTGTGTCATATAAATGTAACAGGAAGGATCTTAAAGATGCTTTATTAAAAGCTGGTAAATTGGTTCAACAGATGAATGTTTTAAGGTCTGGAGTGTGTGTGTGTGTGTGTGTGTGTGTGTGTGTTAAGATTGCACACATATAAGCCCACTGAATTACTGCTACAGTTTCACACAAGTGGATGCAATTATTTTAAGCATCTAACGGCACAAAAGACAGATCTGAAAGGGGACGGAGCTAAATTCTCTGAGATTAATTAAAGGGTTTCATTTTGCTCTTGATGTAAAAATAAATTTCAAGCGTGCCTCGCCTGTTAGTCTCCTGAAGAATTTGCGTTGCAGGGTTTTAAAAAAGAAAACAAAACAAGCCAGAGAATGGGAGAGCGTTAAGCTTCATGAGTTCTTCATACAGGAGAGCTGGAAGCTCGCAGAAAGGAAACCTGAACTATTGTTGCCTCGGTACATTTTCCGACATACTCCTTTATACTTTTCCATTTGTGAAGGGTATTAATCTTAAAACTCATTTCCAATGTAAGATTGTGCATTTACATGAATTTCCCATAAGATTGCTCCCGATTCGATCCATACCCATTGATTTAATTTCTTTTACCTCTCAGAGCCAGTGGTGCTGAAGGGGGTGTGGTGATTACAGTGTTGGAAGTTTCAGAGGAATGGCTCCCTGGTACCTTGTGCAGGGGTTTGATTCGCTCCAAGCTTGCTCAGCTCTGGAGATAGTGAGGCGCCTCTCTCTGAGGCAGTGAGCTTGCCTGCCAGATCACAGTGCTGCCTGGGACACAGCCCGAAGGCAAGGGGAAGCAGGAGAGGGAAGGGCCTGGGGCTACTGGCCAGATGGCTCCCTGTTCTAAGGGGGCCCTTTAAGGTGAACCGCTTGGCAATTTTGTGAATTGGCAGCTGGTGCAGTCACCTGTGTTCACCGTGAAATGACACAGGCAACCTACTGGTCTGAAATGCACCGAGCTCCCTTGGAAAGGAGGCACAGTGTTTCAGGAGATTATGTGCCTAATAGTGGAGTGGGTAGAGGCCAGGAAACACCAACCACAACAGGAGGAGTTTGAGACAGACAGACAAGGATTCCAGTTAGAGCGTTGTGACTCAGAATCACAGTACTCTAACATTGTTTCCTTGATTTGTCAAAAACCCCAGTTTTCCTCTCTAAAGAGCTCTCTCCAATAGAAGAGAAACCAAGCCACAGAAACAAGTTCAATCATTCTCATTTCTACAGCCATTGAGTAGATTCTGACTTGTAGTGAGCTTTCATCACATTCCCCATAAATCTCTCCAGGAAAAGACCGCATCTCTTTTTTGCTACTGAGAGGATGGAAGGTGGATTTGAACTGACAGTTTTAAAATTGTTGTTGTTGTTAAGTGCCATCAAGTCATAGGTGACTCATAGTGACCCTATGAACGAAAGACCTGAGCGCTTGTATAATTGCCATTGTTTCTCCAAGTTCATAGAGTTTCCAGAGGCAAGCCACCTCAGAAGTGGATGCCACTCCTGCTTCCAAGCTTGTTTGAATTGGGGAGCTCCACCAAACACTGTCCACCATGGGTAACCACTCCCACATTTAACACATCAGTGTCTTAGGCTTTTAGATTAGCAGCCCCAATATATTGTTCTATATTATGCCACCACCGCATATTTTTTCCCCAGTTGTTGCCAATTGCTTCCATCTCATCTGTGCTCTGCAGCTCTGGTGGTCTAATGATAAGGAGCTGTGCTGCAGTCTCAAAGGCATATGGTTCGAATCCATCAGCTGCTTCTCCATGGGAGAAAGATGATTAATCCCCTCTGAAAACCTGCTGGAGGGTTAGCTATAGGGTGGTTCTGACTTGATATGTAATAACAGTCTGTATGCTGGGGAGCGCTGGTGGCATAGTCTTTAGAAAGTTATGGCGTTAACCCAAAGGCTGTGCTCTCTACCAGTTCGAATCCTCTAGTGGATCCTGCGGTGGGAGCTGGAAGTGGTGGTGGCGAGATGGACGGCCTTCCAAGCGATCTACAGTCTCAGAAACCCAGAGGAGGGTCAGCCATGAGTCTGTTCTGACTTGATGGCAATGAGAGAGAGAGAGAGAGAGAGAAAGAGAGAGAGAGAGAGAGAGAACGAATCAGTGTCCACTTTATAGTATGCCATTGATCATACAAAGAAGTAAAAAAAGATACCCTGTCCCGAGCCACCACCCTGACTTGTGGATCAGGCAATTTGGACTCCTGAAGATTTGGTGGCTTTGTTTGCTTTGGTGTTTTTTGGTTTTGTTCTTGTTCGCGGTAGTTCACCAGGCTTTTCTTCCTCGTCTGTTTGACTCAAGACCCTCTACTGAAACCTCTTCAACATCACAGCCGTAAGCAACCTTCCACTGACAGGTCGGTGCTGGCTGTGAATGAAGTTCATTGACTAGGAATTGAACTTGGTTCCCTTCATGGAAGAAAAGATTTCTACCACTGACCTGCCGCTCCCCTTAATTTTTAGTACATGCTGTAAAATAAGAGGGAGGAAAAAAATTCAACAAGTGAGATATTTAATTAACAAATTTAATAATACATTTCCTGTAGGCCTTTATATCCAAAGTATTCTCATTTTCGCATGTTGTCAGTAGAAAAATAACGTAGTGAGATACTTTCCACACTGTTTCCGTACTGTCCTCTGAGTCTGAGATGCTTGTGACACTTGCAGCAATTCTCAGTGTGTCGCTGACTCACTGCCGTCCTGTTCATTCTTTACAGCCTACAAAGGATGTCCGAGGCTGTAGGTCTTAACAGGAGAACACCAACTTCTTTCTCCCAAAGAATGACTGGCTGATTTTGAACCTCTGAAACTCCCTGGGGCCTTTCGGTTAGCAGGGTAGTTTGCTATGGGTTACGCACCAGATTCCCTTCCCAGGATATAGTAGCCACATATGAACTGTGTGCAGTCCCTGCCCCATGCTCTATATGGGCTATTGATGAACAGCATTTAAGACCAACTTTATTTTTTGGTAACCTTATTGATAATGTGTATGCTCGGCTCCACGGTCAACACTCTTGACACCAGTAGCCAGGAAATAAAAATACATATTGTGATGGGAAAGTCTGCGGTTAGGGACCTCTCTAAAGTACTCAAGAGCAGCGGTGTCTCTCTGGAGAGTAAGGTGCGCCTGATACAGGCCATGGGTTTTTCAATTACTTGTTATGCATCAGAGAGTTGGACAATGACTAGGGAGGATAGAAGGAGAATTGACGCCTTTGAGCTGTGGTGCTGGAGAAGAGTATTGAATGTACCATGGACTGCCAAGAAAACAAACAGATTCATCCTAGAGAGGGTTAAACCAGGCTGCTCCTTGGAGGCAAGGATTCTGGGGCTTCGTCTGACATACTTTGGACATGTTGTAAGGAGAGACAGGTCTTTAGAGAGGGACATCATGCTGGGTAGAGTAGAGGGACAGTGCAGGAGGAGAAGACCCTCTATGAGGTGGATTGATTCAGTGACTGGGGTAATCGGGATGGGTGTGTCAGAGGCAATGAGACTGGCACAGGATAGAGCACGGTTTAGGACTGTTGTACACAGGGTCGCTATGAGTCGCAAACGACTCGACGGCACATAACAACAACAACATGTGTGTATGTACTATATTAAAACATAAAGGTCGGATTTCAAACAGACTCAGACAATAAAAGGCAGTAACAATAATGACAACTTTTTTTAAAACAAAGTAGCGTTTGACTGAATTGAGTGCCTACTCAGGGCAGTTTTTGGAGTGGAATGCCATGGTGGGTCGGGACTGCCTGGACTGTTTAATGTCACCTGTTGAAGGTTATACACGGAACAGTGAGGTTCTGGTTCATTCGTTAGCAGGATCCTCCCAGTTGAAAATGAAAGAGATCAGATTCCAAGGAACTCCGGTGAGAGAAGATCATTTGTGTCTCATGTGCCTGGATGCAGACTCTCCAACATTGGAATTAGGCAGCTATGCCGAGGCTCTGCTCTTTTCTGAGCCATTATTATTTTTTTTTTCTGCATGAATACGTTTTTACAATGATTATTACAAGGCTAGTTTCCATAGGCTAACAATGTCAGAAATGTCCAAAACTGCCCTCCGCTCCATCCTCTCTGACATCAATTGTTGTCTCCCTTTGGTCCTCCCACTCTCATTTATGTTTTTGATTCTGTGGCTTACTTTTTTATTGTTATTATTCATTTTAATGACCATTTACAGAGATTTTGGATTTCCATTCGCTCATTCATTCATTGTTGCACTTTTCTACCTGTCCACCCCCTCACCCGCCCAGTTCGCTCTTCTCTTTGAAAAGTAAAAGAAAAAAATCCTTCATTGGTATACAATCCCCCCATCCCCCACCCCAAGAACATTCCATTATGCAACCCTCATTCTGGAGTCTTGTGATAACGATAATACCCTATGTCTGAACTATTACTGTAGCTTCCAGGTACCATTGAGTCGATCACAATGACCCTATAGGATTGAGTTGTTGTTGTCAAGGACCATCAAGTCGACAATGACTCATAGTAACCCTATAAACCACAAGTCTGAACTTCACTCTATCCTGTGCCATCTTCATCATCTCCAATACACGTAAGCCTTTTGACACAGTCACTCTGTCATTCCATCTTGCTGAGATCTTGCTCTCTTTCTCTGACGCTCTCTTTTGCCCAGCATGGTATCTTTCCCCAAGGACTGGCCCTTCCTAAGGACCCATGCAAAGGATGTGAGATGAAGTTTCACCATCCTTGTGTCTAAGAAGCACCCTGTTTACACTTTTCCCCACACAGATTTGTTTATTCTTTTGGCTGTTAGTGAGCTATCCAAAGGATACAGTACATTTACCCTAGAGGGTTTTCTAGACTGTAATCTTTATAGGAGCAGTTAATTGGGTCTTTCTTTGGAGGAACTCCTGCTGGGTTCAAGTTGATGTCTTTTTTTGTTTGGTAGCTGACTTTAACTATGCACCACCAAGGCTAAAGGGTACATCCTTGAGATGTTGTATCTGAGATGCTGAAAGCAGTTCTCTTAGGGTATCTCAAAGGAAACCTGAAGTGGGAAAGCTTAGAGTGAACCACACGGCTCAGTGGTAGAGGTCTGCTCTTCTATGCTGGAGATCCAGGTTTGATTCCCTCCCATGCGCTTCATGCCCAGCTACCACCTGGCAGTAGAGGCTTATGTGTCACTGTGATGCTGAGTTGGTTTCTGAAGTGCTTCCAAACTCAGAAAGAAAGGAAAGCTGGGTGATCTACTTCTCCAAATCAGCCAATGTAAACCTTATGGACCACAGTCAATCAATCATGTGGAGGGTACAGGCTTGGATGGTGTTTTATGGGGTTGCTATGAGACAAGCCTGCCCATTTAAAGACTGAGGTGTTCTTGACTATTGTGTTTTCAGCTGCTTTATATGCATGTGAAAGTTGGACTATGAATAAGGAAGACTGGAGAATTTGAATTGTGATGTTGCCAAAGAGTATTGAATAGACCACAGAGTGCCTAAAAATCAAATCAATCTGTCTCAAAAGTACACTCAGGTTGTCCTTAGAGGCAAGGATACTTTGTCCAGCATATTTTGGGCATGTTGTCGGGAGATGTCAGCCCTTGGACAAAAGACATCAAACTTGGAAAAGTAGACGGTGAATAAAGATGAGGAAGACCCCTGACATGAGGAGCTGGCAGTGATAATCACAGTGGGCGTGGGCATGGAGACCGTAAAGATGGTGCTGGGTAGGGCAAGGTTCAATCTATTCTTCATGGAGTCATTGACTCATTATGAATCAAGAGCTGACTTGGCGGTGGCTTACAACAAGAGCAAGAGCAGAGAGAGATTGAAAATTCTAGCCATCTTTGTAGAGATAGTAAGTAATTAAGCCTTGATGTTGGATGAGATGGCCAGAGAGCATAGCAAGAGGGTCTTTGGAGAATCATCTGTACCTGGGATTAGCTTCATGGTGAACTGGGCTAGGATGGCCACTTGGGGTTGCACCACAGTTTCCAAAGAAAGACTTTCACAAACACTACGCTCTAAGAGTGAATTTAAGGGACTAAACCTCTCTGTGTGTGTGTGTGTGTCTCTCTCTCTTTCTCACACACACACACACACACACACACAGAGAGAGAGAGAGAGAGCGCCCGACCGAGCGCAGGAACCTTTCCCTGAGGCAATGCAGAAGAAAGTTTGAGTCTTTTTTTTCCTCTTCCTTTTTTTTTTTAACCCTGTACTTTTGAATTCTCTTCAAAATTGCTTTAGAGTGCTGGGCCAGGGTAAGGAGGGACAGATGGAGTTAGTGATTTTGAATGCTATGGCTTTATCTCGGTTTATTATAAATATGTGATGCCATTTAATGTAGCAGGCCATCAAGTTCATAAACAAAT
This sequence comes from Elephantulus edwardii, assembly GCF_000299155.1. NCBI lineage: Eukaryota > Metazoa > Chordata > Mammalia > Macroscelidea > Macroscelididae > Elephantulus > Elephantulus edwardii. Next base: position 5,144,255 of record NW_006399912.1, on the reverse strand, counting down.
GATTGCCAAGTTCGTAATTGGCAAGGAAGGAGGTTATAATCTATAAGGAGCTTTGTGTCCCAACCAATTTATTCTCTAACGGAACTTCATTGCTTCAGTCGCAGAAAACTCCCGAGGAGTCTTAAGAGCTAAACACCCGCATTGGCCTAGCTTGGTTTCTCTTGCGACCCCACCCCCAGCCCTGCCTGGCTCTGTCTCCCACCCAGATAAGACACTGGGAAAACCCATTTGTTTAAAATGCAGCAGCTCACCTGGCCCTGTAATGCCTGGTTTGCTATGTGGGGGTGGTTTTTTTATCCTGTGAGCTGGAATGAAGTGTATTCTGTGGCCGAATTAAGTTTGAATCCTGTGCTGCACAGCTCCAGGGAAGGGAATGGTGCATTTGTGAGCACATTAACCTGTCTCTGCTGGGGCACTTAGCAGGGTGGGAAGGCCCTTTGGGATCTCTCTTTGCTAGAGTGGTGCAGTTGGTCAGGTGTGTACGGCTCAACTCCAGGGGGCGCTCTTAACTCAACAAGCTTGGTTGAAGGGAGCCACTGCAGTCTGTAAACTTCCTTGGCTCAGATATTTGCAGAAGCCTTGGTAAAATGGTGTTTGTCGATAGTAATATTTTCTAAATAGCATTGAAATTAGACATGATCTAATATGCCAGTCGATTGAAGCTGAACAAAACAAAGATTCTCACCACTGAGCCAATTGGCAGCATTATGATGGTGCAGAGATTGAGAATGTTAACAGCTTCACCTTGCTCGGCTCCACAATCAACACTCTTGGTACCAGCATCCAGGAAACCAAAACATGAATTGCATTGGGAATATCTGTCAGGGACCTCGCTAGATTACTGAAGAGGAATGGTGTCAGGCTAGAGACTAAGGTGCACCTGGTTCAGGCCGTCGTCTTTGAAATTTCTTGCTATTCATCAGAGAGCTAGACAATGAACAAGGATGATAGAAGAAGAATCGATGCCTCTGAGTTGTGGTGCTGGAGAAAAAGTATTGACTGTACCATAGACTGCTAAGAGAACATATAGGTCTGTCCAGGAGAAGGTGAAATCAGGCTGCTCCTTGGAGGCAAGGATTTTGAAGCTCTGTCTGACATACTTCGGTCATGTTTCCACGAGGGGACAGTCCTTGGAGAGGGACATCATGCTTGGAGGGGTGGAGGGGCAACGCAAAAGGGAGACCCTGGATGAGATGGATTGACTCAGTGACTGAGGTAATGGGGATAGGTGTGTCAGAGACAATGGAATTGGCTCAAGATAGAGCAGAGTTCTGAGCTGTTGTACGTAAGGTTGCTATGAGTTTGAACCATTGACCTTCTAAGTGGCATCCAATTGCTTTCACCACAATGCCACCAGGGTATTTGTCAGTTTTTCCCCCTCTCACACACACATAGACAAATGTTAGAAAATACAGTTTTTAAAACAGTAAGTTTTCTTTCTTCTCTTCCTCCCTCCCTCCCTTTCTTCCTCCCTTTCTTTTTCTTATATTTCCTCCCATCTAACCTTCCTTCTATACATCTTTCCTTCCTTCTTCTCTGCCCATTTCTCCCTCACTCCTTCCCCTCCTTTATTTCCTTTGCATTTTTCATGTTGTAACCAGCTGTAATTACGTAGAACCATTTCTGCTGTTAAAATATGCTTGTTTGTTTTATTACTGCCTAGAACTTAGGCTCCTTCTTCAGAGATCAGAATCTTCTTCAGTGTCTTTTTCAGTAACTGCCCCTTTCCTCACTCAGATGGGCTGACGTTGCTCCCTGACTCTGAAAGCAGAGCCCATGTCTCAAGCTGACCCAACTGTATTCTTCTATTCTTCCTGCCATGATGAATTGGTTCCCCAATGAATTGGACAATGAGAATTGTTCTAGAACAAAGTTCTTCGTGCTGAGCTCCACTAAGCAGATAGGGTATATAGACCTTGAACATCTGGTGATCCTGCTACCACCACATTGGCAAAACCAGTCTGAAAACAGAACAAAAGGTTAAAGGTGCTAATTTCTGAGATAAAGTGAACACCATCCCTTGTATGAAGCCATGAACTTGTCATGTTTGTGGTAAACCATGCCCTTCCCCTTTGTGTATAAGCTCCTTCAAGATATCTTATTGAATTTTGATACCGCTCTCATGCAACAGCCTCCACAATATTGAATCCATTGCCATCCAGTCAGTTTCAGCTTATAGTAACTGTAGCAGACAGGCTAGTATTACCCTTTATGCTTTTAAAGGCTGTAAAAATATTGCCACATCTTTCTCCCATGATGGCTTTGAACCACCAACTTTTTGGCTAGCAACTAGGTGTTTCACCACTATGCCAGTGGAGAAAGTTCCTATCCTATCAGAGCATGAACATTTGAGGTTAGAGTGGTAAATCTGTGTGGCAACTTTGAGCACTCATTCTGTTAAACTGGGGGAAGAAATACAGTTTAGAGGCAGAGGTTGCATCACTGAAAAACATACATAGTCAACTGGATGAATTAAGATGCTCTATGAGGCCGCGAGGCTTGAGGTTTTTTTTTTACTGAAAAGTGCAGTGGTTCTTACATTTCACTTCATGAGTCAGCTCTTTGTGTCAGCTCAGCAAGTGTGTGCAGGAACTGACAAGTGATAAAACTAGTTGAAAACCCCTGTAACATTGTTTGGTCATTAATGATGCTACTAGATGGGGAGTGTGGCATCAGAATGTGCTCTGGGGGCCGCGAGTCTACACACAGACTCATAAATGGAGGAGACACTGGGTTCTTCAGGCCTTCTCTGTGCTGATCAGAGGGAGCTTGGTGGAATTGCTGCACGCCAGGTGGATCTTGTAGGTACAGGCATAAGGATGTTACTTATGAAATAGGAACTAGTTAGTGGATGGCGGTGACTTTCTGCAGGGAATCGAACCACCGAGCTCCTGGCTAAGAGGTCTTTGCTTCCACTATCTCACTGATAACAAACCCAGAGATGGTGAGTTGATTCTGACTCATGCAAGTCAAGCCATGGCAGTGACTGAAAGGACTCCCTAGGAGGAAGTGATGAAGACCAATTGGTGGTGGTCAGTGAGGGAGAATGCTCATTCTAAAGTAAAGCCATCTCTGAAGCAGTCTCATCGGAGCAGAATCCAACAGGTGCAGAAGGAGTCAGCCAAGGACAGTTCAAGAGAAAGTGTTTCCAACTCTGTTGTTGTTTTTAGGTGCCATTGAGTCACTTGCAACTCATAGCGACCCTATGTACAACAGTCCTGAAACCTACTCTATCCTGTGCCAAGTTTACTGTCTCTGACACACCAACCCCCATTACCCCAGTCACTGAGTCAATCCATCTCATCGATGGTCTCCCTCTCTTTCCCCGTCCCTCCACCCTTCGAAGCATGATGTCCCTCTCCAAGGACCCGTCCCTCTTTGCAACATGCTCAAAGTATGTCAGATAAAGCCTCAGAATCCTTGCCTCCAAGGAGCAGCCTGGCTTCACCCTGTCTAGGCTGAACGTGTTTGTTCTCCTAGCAGTCCACGGTATATTAAAAACTCTTCTCCAGCACCACAGCTCAAAGGCATCAATTCTCTTTCTATCATCCCTAGTCATTGTCAAACTCTCTGATGCATAGCAAGCAATTGTGAAGACTATGGCCTGGATTAGGTGCACCTTAGTCTCCAGCCTGATGTCATTGCTCTTCAGTACTCTGGAGAAGTCTCGGACAACCAACTTTCCCAATGCAATTAGTCTCTTGATTTCCTGGCTGCTAGTACCAAGAGTGTTGGCTGTGGATAGCAAAAACAAAGGTCCTGAGGCTGGAGAAATTTAATGATGAAGAATCAGAAGTGAGGTTAGTGTCGATGGAGAAGAAAATGTGAGAAGAAATGTGTGAGACACAACTAGGTCACACAGGGATTCATACAAACAGGAGGGGCTTGGGTATGATTCCTGAATTCATTACATAATTTATTACTAACTCTCTTGTCCCTCTTAGGGAGCTCTGATGGCTTAGTGGTAAGGAGTTGCACTTCCAACATTTGCACACAGTTCAAGTCTTCTTTAAAGCTGCTTCACAGTAAAAAAAGAGAGGCAATCTCCTCTCATGTGATTTACTGACCTCTGAAAATTCACTGGAGAATCAGCCAGGAGTTGGTTCAACTCAATGGCAAATAACAATTCCTCCAGATAACATGTCCATTCTTGCTTTCTAAGGCGCACTCTGGCTGTGCTTTCTCCTGAAAAGATTGGCTTTTTCTGTTGGCTCTTCACGGTATATTCAATACTCTTCACCAACACCACAATTCAAAGGCATTGTTTCTTCCTCAGTCTTTCTTATTCATGATCAAACTTCCACATGCATATGAAGCAGTTGACAACGCCATAGCCTGGGTCTGTGGCACCTTCCTCTTTCTTTTTTTATTATTATTAATGTTAATGAAAAATTTACAGAGACTTTGGATTTCCATTCATTCATTGTTGCACTTTTCTCCCTGCCCCACCCTCAGCCCCCGTACACTCTTCTCTTTGAAAAGTAAAAGAAAAAAAATCTTTCATTGTTACACAATCCCTCCCCCCAGGTCCACTCCACTATGCCTTCATTCTGGACTCATGTCATGACAATAATCACATAACCCTTTTAAACAGTTCTCTCCCTCATCTGTTTCAATGCAGTATACATTATTTATCCCATCTTTCTCAGTCTCCCCCCAACCCTGATGTCAGTCTTGTTTTACAACAGGGACACTATGCAGTATTTGTCCTTTTGTGACTGAGATATTTCACTCAGCATAATGTCTTCCAGGCACCTTTTTCTTTCAAGTAACAGCCTTACTGGTTGGCAATTGAAAGACAACCTTGTAGGCAGGTTTTCCTGAGGCAATGTAATGCGTGGCTCTTCCACCGACACTCAGAGAAGCAATGGTCAAAAAAATGTAAGCATCATCCCCATGAATTGGAGCTGATCCTATAGCAACAGGGAAGTTACAAGGAGGCCATGAATGTAGATCACTCAGCCCATTACCAGGCATAGTCAATGCACAATTAACAACTCAATGCTTAATCTGCTGGCACCCTGTGACTTTGTGTCATGCTGTCTTTGGCTTGGTCTTAAGCAAGTATATCATTTCAGAGCATCTGGCCACATCTTGTTCCTTTCCATCCGCCCCTTTCTGATAAAAGTAGCATATGCAGTTTGGGAATCCTTACCACGTAGGCCAATACATGGCATCTTGCCCTGAACAATAGAATCTGGTGTCCTCAGCACAAGGCTTGCCTTTGTAGGGTGATGAGAGCCCACAGATCTCTTTGGAATAATTGAGGGCCTCACGTTTCTGTTCTGTGCACTTGAAATGTTCCAATCCGTACCCATCTAAACATGGCTAAAATACTGTTTCTCTCTTACAAGTGCACAAGCCATAATTAAATGATTTGTATGAGCAGTCTGAATTAAGGGCCCCATTCATCAATACCACATGAATTATGTAGGCATATCTTCATTTTTACATTATTTATCTCGGCAGCCAGATGGGTACGTTGGCTGTAATATTCATCAGTAAGAAATCCAGTGGCAGCCGCAGTACACACTGACATCTGGGCCTTGTCTGACCACCGGTAGCTGGACTGTGTAGTTGTTATTGGGGACGAGGGATCTCTGCTTCTAGGCAGTTTGAGAAGACTGCAAGTTGTGCTCTTGGCCACTTGATTTGCTACCGTCCTAGTGTCTCTCGTTAGATGTATGTAGAGAGTGACTGCTCAGGCCAGTCTTTCATTGTTTTTTGTTCAGACATTTCTCTAGGTCGTATAGCCCTGGTGTACAAGTCGCCGAACAGTGGTCTGAACACTGTGACACTGATGTGTCAAATGCATTAATGGTTGGCTACCCAACGCGGACAGAGAGTGGGGTGGAGCTCCCCGATTAAAACAAGCTTGGAAGGAGGAGTGGCATCCGCTTCCATAATAGCTTACCTCCAGAAACCCTATGAACCTGGAGAGAAGATGAAAGGCACCCAAGCATCAAGGACTCTCCTTCATAGGGTCGCTATGAGTCGCCTGCAACTCGATGGCACTTAACAACAACAACAACAACAACAACAACAGAGAGGGCCTGAGAGATACCACAGCTTTGCAAAACAGAACAAGCAGTATTCCTGGAGGAGTGTGGTCCACACAACATTTTCAAAACCTCTTTTTTCTTTTAAAAGCTAATATCTATTATAAGGGGGTTCTGGTGCGTAAGGAATTTCACTGCAAGCCCAAAGATGTATTATTCAAAACCATCAGCTGCTCTTGGTGAGAAAAATGAACAGTCTCCTCTTGGGCGACTTACTGCCTCTGCAAACCTGCTGGAGGGTCCGCTATGAGTCCACTTGATGGCACAGACCACCAACAGTATTTTGAAAATAGAATTTTACCCTTTAAAATATTAAACCATGTGCATAATATACTAAGAATAAGAACACGCTATAAAGCAATGATTAAGACAGGTCTATACCCCAGTTCTTCCCAGAGGAGATGGGCTACAGTTCTGTGTGTAGATCATTCCCACAATGTTCTGGATATGAAAACAATTGTAATCTTTATCTGTATTTTGGGGGTTGGTTTTTTGTTTGTTTGTTTTTATTATTAAATTTTATTAGTTTTAATGAACATTTACAGAGATTTTGGGTTTTCATTCATTCATTGTTGCACTGTTTTCTCCACCCTCCTCCCCAGTTCATTCTTCTCCCCCCACCCCCGCCATGTCTGTTTTAATTGTCCAATTGCCACAGTTTTTAGCTGTTTTTTTTTGTTTTGTAGTTTGTGTGTGTGTGTGTGTGTGTGTGTGTTTTGGTCTGGCCCACATAAGAACCTAAAATATATACATTTGTCCCATTGATTTCATTCCGTCATCAATATACCTTGAACATCATGCTGTAGCAATACCTCTACAACTTTATTTTTCACAGCTGCGTAGTGGTCCGTTTTATAGCTTACATGCTGTTGTTGTTGTTAGGTGCTGTCCAGTCGAATATGACTCAGCAACCCTTGAATAAAAGATCTAAACCCAGTCCTGTCCTGCACCATCCTCACACTTCTTGCCACACAAGAGCCCATTGCAGCAGTCATCATGTTAGTCCACCCGGTTGAGGGTCTTCCTCTCCCTCGCTGACCCTCTACCTACCCTTCCCAACACCATGTCCCTTTCCAAGGAATAGCACCTCCTAGAAACATGTCCGAAGTATATGTGAGGCAAAGCCTCATCATTCTTGCCTCCAAGGAGCACTCCGGCTGCACCCTCCCCAAGACGTATCTGCTCATTCTCCTGGCCATCCATGGGATGTTCAGTGCTCTTCTCCAACATCCCAGCTCAAAGGCATCAATTCTTTTTCTATCATCCTTATTCCTTGTCCAGGTCTCTGTTGCATAGTTAGTAATTGGAAAGACTATGGCCTGAATCAGATGCACCTTAGCCCTCAAACTGACATCACTACTCCTCAATAATTTGGAAAGGTCCTTAACTGCAGCTTTTCCCAGTGCAATGCATCTCCTTATTTCCTGACTGCTCGTACCAAGGGTGTTAATTGTGGATCCAAGCAAGTTGTAGCTGTTGACAATTTCAATCTTCTCTCCATCCATCATGACTCTGCTATTGGTCCAGCGGTAAGATTCTTTGTTTTCTTGATATTGAGACACAATCCATACTGAAGGCTGCATTCCTTGCTCTACATACATAAACCCAGTTAATCCTTACCAGATCCCTCCCTAGTGGAGGTGGTTGTGAATTATCTTTGAACAGATTCCGACTCTTGACAACCTTGTATAAAAGACAAGGACCTGTGACTTGGTCCTCATCCATCTCAGTGATTGTGGATGCATTTGAATGCTTAGTTGTTCTCTCATTTTCCCTCACCTTATACTTACAAATTCATGCTATCATTTTCTCGCCAGTGGACTTTGCAGATAAAGAGCCCAAATAAAGTGAGCCAAAGTCTTGCTATCTTTCTTCTAAAGGACTCTTTTGTCTAATAATTGATAGGCTCATTCTTTAGGGACTCAGTGGTGTATTCAGTGTTCTTTGCCAACACCATAATTCAAGTGCTTCAGTTCTTCTTCTGTCTTCCTTTTCATTGTCCAGCCAGCATTTGCGTTCATTTGTAGTTGCTGAGTGCCAGCAAGTTGGGTATGGTTCACAGAGACCCTATAGATAAGAACCCTGTCTTGTCCTATGCCACTCTTACCATCCCTGACACATCTGAGCCCATTCCTGCAGAGAGTGTATCAATCCATCAAGTTGAGGGTCTTCCTCTTCTTTGCTGACTGTCCACCTTTCCAAGCATGACGCAACTTTCCAAGGAACAGCCTCTTCTAACAACATGTTCAGAATATCTGAGACTAAGCTTTGCCATCCTTGTCTTCAGGGAACACTCTGGTTGCACTTTCGTCAAGACATAGCTGTTCTTTTGACATCCATGGGACATTCAACACTTCTCCAACACCACAGCTCAAAGGCATTGATTCTTCTCCTGTCATCCTTATTCACTGCCCAGCTCTCAGATGCATATAGTGAGTGATTGGAAAAGACTGTGGCTTGAATCAGGCACACCTTAGTCTTTAAATGACCTGCTAGCTCTTCAGGACTTTGAAAAGATCCCTGGCAGTAGAGTTCCCCAGTGCTGAATGTTTCCTCATATCCTGTCTGTTGGTAACAAAGGTGTTGATTGTGGATCCAAGCAAGGTGAAATAATTGACAATTTCTCTCATTTCTCCGTCTATCATGATGCTGCCTATTGGTCCTCATCAACATCAGCTATCATGATGTTGGCTGTGAGGTGATTGCAAGGCTGTACTTTGATCCTCAAAATGATACTTTTACTTCTTAACGCTTTTAGTAAGAGATTTTTAGTCAGTTATACTCAGTGCAGTATGTCCTTTGGTTTCCTATTGCTGTTTTCTTGGTCTTACTTAGTCCATGGTTTTCTCAACTCCATCATCTGGGTCTTAGCTTAGTGGACCTGAGAATCCTACTTTGAGCCCCCGCCTATTGTCTCTAAGACCCACTCCTTTGACCATCAAAGAACATCCTCCAGGTGTGACCCACAGCAAAATGAAAGTAGGTTGTGCTGGAATGTCTTACCTCTGCTCTTGAATAAAGACATGCTTTCCTTTGGGGAGAAGTGGGAATCCACAGCTAAATGCAGTGTTGTCATCAAGTCTTCTCCAGTTCCCCAGCTAGAGAATTTTTCCCTTCCCGTCTTCTGTAAATGCACCTGGAATGTTGAACATACTCTTACCCCCCTCCCCCGCCACCTAGTTTATTTACAAAATCTAATACAAATTTGAACAAATTCTTTCCATTTTCCTCACTTCCCCATCCATCAAATTATACAAATTACTCCCCGCTCCCCTGTACATCACATCCCTCTGCTTCCAGCCTCTCCCACCCTTCCTAGATCCTTATACCCATTCTACTGTAATGGTCTTATACAGTATTTATCCTTGTGGGACTGAGTTAGTTCACTCAGCATAATGCTCTCCAGTCCCTCCCAAGTTAGGTAATAAATTACAAAGTTATTTCTCCTGCATGCAGCATAGTATTCCATTGTGTGACTGTACCATAATTTCTCAATCCATTCATTTGTGGTTGGACATTTGGGCTGTTTCCATGTTCTTACGATGGTGACTAATTCTGCTATGAACATTGGTGTACACATCTCAGTTTGAGCCTCAGTTCTCATCTTCTCAGGGTATATTCCAAGTAGTGGAATAGCTGGGTCATATGGAATTTCTATGTTCAGCTTTTTGAAGAAGTGCCAAACTGCCTTCCAGAGTGGTTGTGCCATTTTACAAGCCTACCAGCAGTGTATAACCATACTATCATTTTTTTTTAAAACCTATTTTGTAGGGCTCTGTATTCTCTGCAAGCGCCGTGTTGTACAACATTATCGAGCAGTACCCTTCATTTGATTTATCAGAGATGATGCTTGGTAATTCAGTTTGATATTGTTCCCTGTATCAAATGATAAACACTTGAGGGAAACCAGGAAATCTATTTTTTATATGAAATAATAACACTGGCCCTTTCATTATTCTTGCGGAATTGCAAATCACCCTTGCTCTTTCAGCAAAGAGAGTGGGACTAAGATTTGCTCAGTGTTGACTCCGGCATAATTATGTGATGTGGTGTTAAATATAATAGGACTTTGCCTTATAGAACCAGGAGGGGGCAGCCAATCCCTTTTTTGTTTTACTGTTAATAAAAAATGGTTACCACATTTCATGTACAGCAGTGTCTTGCTTATTTTCTCTAGAACTTGTGTGTGTGTGTGTGTGTGTGTGTTTCCCCCAGGAGGGGAATTTTTTTGTTTCATTGTAGTTATGATTTTATATAATCCTCTCATTAGGTTTTAATGATCATTCTTTTAAATGACTACCTGCAGAAGAACAAAAGCAAATGTGAAGCAATTACAAAAATAAAAGAAAACTAAAAAAGTGGCCTACCTTGTAAAATTTTGTAAAAGAAATGAAAATTTGACTTTTTTTTTGAAAGCCATCTCTTTTAACTATTGCCATGTGTAAATGGACAAAGCTGGGTGTACCATCCGATTAAGTCAGAGTGAAGTGCAGTGCTTTGCTGTGTTCATGTCCTGTGAGACAGAAGACATGGTACAATGTATTTAACAGAAACAATCTCCTTTTCATGGAATATTCCATTATTTCAGCAAGCACCCAGCTTTCAGACACATTTGCTCACCCAGAGAAGTTCAGTGATGAGTCCTTAGATTGGAACCTTCAGTTTGCAAATACATTTCCCTTTTCTCTGCAATTTCTTCCATAAACTTACATATTTGCATGTCATTAGCTTATGTAATTGCTGTGTTTGCTACCAGGGGCTCGCATATATCTGGCTAGTTTTAAGGAACACCAAGTTTTCTCTGTGGGCTGACTTGGGGGTGGCTTGGGAATTATTATTGGCTGTCCTATAAATGGTTGAGAAGAGGGTGGGAGGACACTTCCAGGACACAGTTAATGCCTTCTAGTGACACAGCCTGTGTGTCACCAGAGATCTGCATGCTCAGGGAATCTGCTTCAGGCAGGGAGAACTCACTGTGACTTCCAACTATGTGGACTGAATGTGTAAGCTAGTATATGGATTGATATATATGTGTGCCCATAGTATTTTTGATGTAAATAGCAAGTGCTTTATACAGTTTTTCCAAACCACACAATCCTCTAGACCATTAGTTTCATATACGTGCTATGCATGTGTGAGGTATTTACATGGATATATTATATATGTGAAAATACAGTATGTGTATGTGCATCTCTGGTAGCCTGATGCGTAAGAAGTTGTGCTGCTAATCCAAAAACAAGTGGTTCAAATCTACCAGCTGCTCCTTGGGAGAAAGATGAGCAGTCTCCTGCCACACAATTTACATCCTCTGAAAACCTGCTGGAGGGTCAGCTATTAGTCAGTTCCAACTCAATGGCAATGAATAACAATAACAATTAATAACAATGTGTGTGCATACAGTTGAGTGCTATCTAGTTGGCTTTGATTCACAGTGATCCCATAGAATGGAGCAGAACTACCCACAGGGTTTCCCAGGCTTTACTCTTTAAAAGGGGAAAATGCCAGGTCATTTTTCTAGTAAAGGTGCTGTTGGGTTATGAACTGTCAATCTTTAGGTTTGTAGCCAAGCCACCAGGGCTCCTCCAAGTACACACACACACACACACACACACAGCCCCTAAAATGCATGTTAGAATCCTAACTCATATGCCTGGATAGAGTCCCATTTGTAAGCAGTTTTCTTAGTTATGTTAATGAAACCGTATCAGTGTAGTTTTTTTTTCTTCTTAAGCCCAAATACTTTTGAGATCTAAAAGAATAGCAGGTTAAGCAGAGAAACAAGAAGGCACAAACTAAACAGAAAGGAAAATACTAACTGAAGATTCACCAAGCAACCCAGGAATGCTGGAAGAGATGGAGACATTTTCCAGAGCCAGCAGAGAGACCTTTCCCTCTGCGCCAAGACTCTGCCCTGGGACTTGTAATCTCTAAACTGTGACAAAATGAAAGTTCTATTTTCTTAAACCACCTGTTTGTGCTAGTTCTATTATATGACCCCCAAGAAAGGAAAGCTGTATTTTCAGTGGGTAAGGAGTGGTGCTGCCAACCCAAAGCAGGTGGTTCGAATCTACCAGGTGCTCCATGGGAGAAAGATGGGCCGTCTCCTCCACTGCAATTTACAGCCTCTGAAAACCTGCTTGCGTGCAGAGCCTCTATGAGTTTATTCCAATCTGATGGCACACAACAACAACAGCAGTATACTTGCAGTGCATATATTTACCGTGAATTCAGAAAATAAAAAAAGTATATTGATAATATATTTGGTCCTACCAGGCACTATTCCACAGAAGAAAGAAGAGATCAGACACATTTTGCTCCTGTAATTCCAGCAGTCCCAAGCTTCTGATTGAACATTTCTGGACATTTCTAAAAGATATTTTCTTAAGCATCCAAGTCCTCATTAGTCTTCATTTTACAGTTGTTGCTTTTTTCCATTTTTCCCCCCTGCTTCCACCTACATCAGATGAAGCACTAGGCAAAAATTAGATTATACACAAATTGTACACTGATTTATTAGCCTGAGCCCAGGCTTTAATGAGGGAAAGGGAAACAGCACAAATGACGTTGGGGGATGTGTTAGAGAGGAATGCTGCAGTGCTGCTGTGCTTCCGCGCAGATTCAGGGTGGGCACTGTGCCACCTTCTCTGTTCTCAAGGTCAGAAGGAGAACTCTGTCCCTGTCCAGGTGTCCCCGGTACACCTGCCAGACGATTTGACCAGGAGTCTGGTACCAGCAGTACTTTGTTGAGTTCAGCAGAATGTATACCATCCTTGTTCTCAACAGTGTGTTTGGTCTTTACCATTTTCTGTTGCTGTTTACTTTTATTCCTCTGTTTCTAATCCTGTAACATGATTATACGTATGCTTTTGTTAGTTGTCCTTGAACCAGCTTCAACACATGGTAATCATTAGAGGAAAATGTTACCTCCAGCTCTGTGCTGTCTTCATAGCCACTGACATGCTTGAGTACATTGTTTTGATGATTGTGTTGTACCTTCCCACCTCTAGTTTCATCCTGTACTGTTTCACTAGACAGTGTTCTCTTGTGTTCCATTTGGTTTTTTTTTTACCACGCCCACTGGGTTGTTTTATTGAAGGTGACGTGGCCAATAACAATGTGAAGACAGCTGGGACGTGAGGCTGGGAAGAACACTCTCCCCTCCCCACACCCCCACTGTCCCAAATAAAAAAGAACCAAGTATGGGAGAGCAGCCGAGACAGTGATCTGAGGGGACGGGTGGACATGGAACCGAGGGCAGCGCAGACCGTGCGTGAGCTGGGAGGTCGGGGCGGCTGTACGGATAACAAGTGTGAGTCTCTGTATCTCCATGGATGTGTATAAATATAAAGAGAGAAGTTGCTTCTTCCCCTTCTCTTCTTTCTGCTCGGTGCTGCTGGCCACGGTCCCAGCTCTTTCCACATGGGGCGAAGGGAAGGGGGGTGACCAAGTCATCACCGAATCGCAATCAGACCCACGTCCATCAGCTTCTGGATCTTCTGTGCTATGACAGGGTTCTTCAAGTGTTCGCTGAGCGCCTGGGGGTCCTTCTCCATCTGCTCCATTTGGTTTTTATGTGGCAAATTTTCAGCTGTACAATCTCCTGGCCTTTCTTCCTTGTTTGTCTTAGTCTGAAAGCACAATTGACACCTGTCCAACAATGGGTGATGGTGCTGGTGGTGGAAATAACCAGTGGCAGAGCTTGCAAAATCATGGCAACACACACACACACCCCCCATTAAAGTGTGAAAAATTGGCAAGTCGTTGGTGCAAAATTTATTTATAATACAATATGTATTTAACTATATTTCAGAAATCATATAGCCTAATTATTTTTAAAATTATGCTTATACAGATCTGATAATCTGCACACCACAAACTGCATGCTAAATTGAAGTCTAGATAATGACATTAAAATTGGCCAAAAAAATAATTGTGCTTATGCTGCTTGCACACTGTCTTGGATTTTACTCCCTCAAAATATGTGTCCACTTGACTGGCAGGTGATTCTCGGTTGCCCGTCAATTGTGTGGTCATTCCCCCCCCCCAATATGGTCTGATGTCATAAGCCAATCATTGTAAGGATATTGGTCTTATATATGGGACATTTCCCTGAAGTATCTTTCTGCATCAACTAGTATCTTACAAGAAATAAAAAGAATAGAGAAGCTACCAGAGAGATAGAGAGACCAACTACTACGAGAAAAAAACGTCCAGGAGTAGAGTGGGTCCTTTGCACCCAGACTTCTTGTCTTGTGAATCTCTTAGCCTTGGGAGAAGGTTGATATTAAGGCACATAGAGAATCAAGTAATTCCACACCTACAATTGTTGAAAGGAGTAATTGATGTTTCCCCAGAGCTAACACAGAGAGAAAGCCTTCTCCTGGAACCCGTGCCTTGAGTTTGGACTTCTGGTCTCCTAAAAATGTGAGACAATAAATATTCATTGAAATCATCACTCTCTGTTATAGCCACACTTACGGGGTTACTATGAGATAGGATCAACTTAATGGCAGGAGGGTTTATATAACTAAGGCACTTAGAGATGGACAGAGAATTCTGTAGAATCCTCTCTTTAGCACTCTCATCTGTAAAATGGGATGTTATAGTCATTCCACTGTTAGAGGTTTGTTGTGAGAATCAAGAGAACTACTACCGTCAGATTCTTAGCACAAAGCCATCCCCTCATGAGGACCCAACAAATGCCTAACACTGTCCAGTACTTTTTCCCTGTTGTCCTGCTACCCCTTCTAGTATGTGTGTTGGAAAATTATTTCCAGCAGTGGTATTTCTCGTCTCTGCATCTTCCTTAAGGAAAGATGCCTTTAAGCAATTCTCAGCGTGGGGAAATGCAAGGTTTACTCATCAAATAGCTAAAAACATAACTTGAGCAAATTTCTCTCTTGTGTAAACAGTTAAAACCCAATGTCTCGTCCTTTGTCTCTCCTTCTGGAGGAGACACGACTCCTTGAGCCCCACTGTAGTTTGAATGTTTCATAACCTTGGAAATGGTTCATCTCTACAAAGTAATCCCTTTTATTACATAATATAAAGGGACGATAAAGTTGTTAATTCTAGAAGCATCTGAAGTGGTGACATGCAGCAAACAGCTCATTATCCCCCACACAAAGCACAAGTGCTCAACAGAGGGAAATACTGTTTTCCGACGCTGCCTTATATTTGAGTTTCCCCACGCTGGCTAATGTTGGATATTGATTCTGAATAATTCAAATAGCAATAAAATTGGGTTTCCATGACAGTCAATCAGAGGCATTTTATATTTAATGCTCAGTAGAAGAAACACAGTGTCTTCTTACCTTCTGAATTCCAAAGCCATTAAAGTAATTGTAGGTCATTAAGCTAAATTTCTTGCATAATAGGGACAGTTAATCTAATTCATGTACCATTCAAAATTGTGGAGAGAGGAGAACTGATGAATTTTTAGTGCATGCATATATATGTACTTCATAGATAGATAGACACGAAGTTTATGATATACATATGCATTTTGTGTGTGTATGCACATTTATATGTACTTGGTCTATGCACACTCACATCCACACATTTGATCTTGTTTTTAATATGTCCATAATGCCCACAAATAGGAGTAGGTCCTGTTGAAATAGAAATAAGAAACTAAAGAGTATCTTTCTTATATAGGGCTGTTCTGCTCCCTTCTGGATATACAAAGGACCCCTTAGGGAATTCTAAGGGCTATTCATAGAAGTAGATAAAGATAGCACTTTCCAGGCTCCATAGAGTCTCATTTAATTGCTACTAGTTTGGGGCCCTGAACATTAGGGTGTTTGTAAATTCCCCCAACTGATTCCAGTGTGTAAGCAGAAGGGAAAGTGATGAAGGATCCAAATCACTTACACTTTCATTCCACTCTTTATTTGGAAGTTTCTTATCAAGTGCTGCCATGTTCTGCGTATTCTTGTGTGCATTCTAGGGGATAAGAACATGAGCAAGGAGGTCTAGGAGCCACCAGACTAAGCCAGTAGCATTTTAAAAGCCAGTCAAAAGCACAGAAATAAGGAAAATGCCATATATGACCACCTGGAGAGCTTATCACTCCTGCTTTTAGGAATATTATCAAAACCCTCAAGGACAGTAGGTTTCTAAAGGGTTCTTGGGTGTGTAGACAACGAATTGCGTTCTGTTCTAATAGGAGGCAAGCCTTAACAGTATGATCACAGATTTGTAAACTTATGCAAAGGAACATTATAAGCAACCATGAAATTATTCCTAGCTTTTAAGAGTTGGATTTTAAAGATATCACCTATATTAATTTAAGGAAAGATGATTTCTGGCTTTGTGAAATTGGTTTACTTAGAATGGCAAATGTTGAAGTGATTGTCAAGCTTAGACTGATCTGAGTTGAAGTAAAACTAATTTGTTGCTGAAGTTTGGGTGTCTGGTGGCCTAGTCATAAGAACACTGCATTGCAATCCCAAAGGCATGCAGTTCAAATCCACCAGCTAGCTGCTCTGTGGAAAAAGGATGGGTAATCTCCATTGTAATTAACTGCCTCTGAAAACCTGTTGGACGGTTCAGCTAGGGGTCAGTTCTGACTCAGTGTTAAACAACAACAACAACAAGAAGAAATAGCTGTTAGAGGGTAGAGCAGCTTCTTTGTTCCACACCTTCAGTACTGATTAAGAGATCACTCTTAGACTGTTACTTTCTTCAAGTTCCACAGAATTTGTAGGGCTGTACTTAGACACAACAAACAAAACCATCATCACCATGGTCTGGACGTGAACTGTAAGTGAAATATTTTTTTGATATGATCTAATGGTTAGTAAAGATCCTCAGACCCCGGCCCACCTTCCTAAACCAGAATCCTCTAGTATAGATCCTGCGGTATTCTATCTTTGACAGATTCCCCATGTGATATATCTGAACGAGGCCACATAAAATCCCTGCAACTGTATGTAAGAGCCACTGGTCTTGTTTGAGTCATTGTGCTTCAGATCAGAATAGAGAGGTTATTTCTTGCAACCTAGACCGGCTACAAGATCTATGAATACCTTTTGTCCTTTAAAAACCTCAAATGGCATCTGAAATGAAGCAAATTGTCAAATCTATTTCTTCTGTAATGCCAGTCAGTGCATTTGAACTGCCAACCTTTTGGTAATCAGCCAAATACAAACCGTTTGTACCACCCCACGATCTTGATAGAAAGCTGATTTGAACAATGAATGGTTCATGATAAGTGTTCTTAGAGCGTATAAAACTCAGTTCGAAAAGAAAGTCCTACAAAATCTTCAGGTCCTGATGTTGAACTTGTGCTTCACTTTCCTGACCATTTTCCTCTGAGAAAGATGCATGTAGGCGTGGAAATTATGGCAGAGATCATCTTGATGCTCTTTAGTTATTTCTGTGCTGTATGTTAAGAAGACATTTTGCCACCTCTGCAACCCTCTCTTCTTTTGACTTAAAGGAGTTGCTTCCCTAAAAGAAACCTAAAATAATTATAACTCTTTATCCATCTGGAGAGGAGGAAGGGACATAAAACAAAGGCTGAAAAATATAAAGCATTTATATAGGGAGATGATTATTATTCACCATTGCAAAAAAGGATAGAGGGTAGCAGGGAACGCTGAAATCCCTAGGCTCTACCGTGTGTGAATTTTTAGATGTAATTTATATAATACTGAACAAATGATCAAGCACTGCACTGATATTAACCTTAAAGGTTAATGATGCAAACTCACCCAAAGGTGCCTTGGAAGGAAGGTCTGGCAATCAACTTTCAAAAGGTTGAAATCCCATACAGGACAATTCTACTCTGCACAGATGGGATTGCTGTGAGTCAGAGTCAACTTAACAGTAACTAGCAATGACAAAAAGCAGTAAGTATATGGAATCCATGGGTACAGTCCTGAAAAGCAGGCTGGATCAAGGGAAAGTAGTGATGTAACTGGTTAAGGAGGAGACTAAGCATTTTGTTCCACACCTTCAGTACTGATTAAGAGATCACTCTAAGACTGTTACTTTTTTAAGTTTCCAAAGAATTTGTAGGATTGTACTTGGAGACAAAAAACAAAACAACCACCATGGTCTGAACTTGAACTGTAAGTAAACTATGTTTTATATGATCTAATGGTTAGTAAAGAGCCTCAGACCCCTGCCTGCCTTCCTAACCCAGAATCCCCTAGTATGGATCCTGCGGTGTTCTATCTTTACAGACTCCCCATGTGATATATCTGAACGAGGCCACATAATAATCCCTGCAACAGTATGTTAGAGCCACTGGTCTTGTTTGAGTCATTGTGCTTCAGGTCAGAATAGAGAGGTGGTTATTTCTTGCAACCTAGATCAGCTATGAGAGCTACGAATATCTTTGTCCTTTAAAAACTCAAGAACTATGGAGGGTGGGGAGGTTGGGCAGGAAGAAAAGTGCAACAATGAATGAATGGAAATCCAAAGACTCTGTAAAATTTCATTAAAAATAGTAAGAATAAAACCCTCAAGAACTGGATGCTACCCAGCTACGTTTACGGAATGTTTTGATCACAGATTCTATGGAAGAACCCTTATCAAAAGAGGAGAGTAATGCAGAACAGAAATTCAAGTTCTAGAGGAAATCTAGATTTTGTGGGTCCAGTCAGGCTGGATGAGCCCCTAGCACTACTTCACTGAGAAAATGTTTAAACTTTAACTGGAACCAGAACTATCCCCTGCTGCCGTCTTTGAATAATAAAATAAGTTCTTTTAATTAATGAAACATGTCTAAGTTGAGCATTGTGCTTTACAAAGAACTATTCATGAGAGATCAAGTAAAAAAAAAAATAACAACCTAAAAATGTCAGATGAAAGTTTAGGATGTAGTGAGTCCAAGATAATAGTGGTGGAATAATATGGAAAAAAATAATAAGGAAAAGACCATAATCTGAGGAGTACAATCATGTCACTGAATTGTAACTGTAGAAATTCTTTAAATTATAATTTTTGTCTATGTACACTTTCACCAAAGTAGAAATGAATGAGTGAATGAATGAACTGGTTCTGTAATTGAGAATGCATTCTAAAAGTCTGTTTAGGATGTTTAAAGCTGAAGAGGTCTACTGGGAAGAAACCAGTGTTGTCCAAGTTTCATGTGCAAGTCTAATGGAAGTTTCATGTGCAAGTCTAGTGGGAAATGGTATGCTAGACTTGGAAATGGACTCCAGAATAACTAGAAAGAATCTCACAAGTGGAGGCTATTGCTGTCCAGTCATATGTGTGGGATGTTGATGTGCAGTACACAACTGCTTTAGATGATGACATAAGAAATAGAATATGATGTACTCTCTTTTCTGTAGCAGAACACAGAGAGAGTCTCCTTTATCTTCTGGGCTTACTCTGTTCCTGGAAGCTCCTAGCTGCCAATATTTGTATCTCTATGTCTGAGGGCATTTCCAACAAGTGGAAGGTGTTATGTCAGTGCACACTGGAGTCTGGGATTATGGAAGGATTCACACTGTAGGGAGTGCTCCAGCAAAGCATCTTGAGAATGTGTGCACAAATGTGTCTACTCCTTTGTCCCTTAGACAGGGTAGTAATACTCAGTGACAAAGTTCATATTTTTCCTTGAGTTTCTCCTCCTGAGTGAGCCCACTTTTGATAGCTAGCTTCTTGGTTCTGGAATTAGATTATTCCCCCTTCTAACCTCTTGATTTTGTTTCCCCATTGATGTTTTCTGCAATTCCAAATACACCAGTTCCCTCAAATTCTCATCTCTTTTTCTTCTTTAAAGGAAAGTCAAATTGCCAAACCAAGCACTCACTGCCTTCAAGTCAGCTTCACCCAACTCATGGTAAACTCAGGCTGTAGATTGTACTGGGAGTAGAATGTCAGATCTGACTCTCTTGGAGCAGCTGGTGGATTCAAACCAAAGACCTTCTGGTTAGTAGCCAATCACGTAATGTACCATGCCACCAGGGCTTCTTAAGAAGTAGCACATTCCGCCCCCCCTCTTCTTTAGAGTGTGAGTGTGTGTGTGTGTGTGTGTGTGAGAGAGAGAGAGAGAGAGAGAAGACCTTGAGAAACAGTGGCTTAAGCAGGAGTTGCATCCACTTCCTAAACAATATGCTTCTAGAAACTCTATGAACTTTGAGAAATGATGATAGTTATAGAAAGGCTTCAGGCCTTTTGTTCATAGGTTTGCTATGCGTCATTCTTGACTCGATGGCAATCAACAACAACAATGTATTTCTGAGTTTCCTTATACAAGTGGGAAATAATCTTAATTAAAGGGGGGATGGATGAGGTTATCTGAGCTAAGAAGCGTCTTGAGTCAAGAGAATTTTTCCTTGTCAATATTGCTTCAGCTTTCTAAATATTCTTTTTTAGTTTTTGTTGTTGAAATTATATAAATGAAAACTCAAGCCAATTCAACAATTTCTACATGTATTTTTAAATTTATAACTTTCCCCCTATCGTTTTCCAAATTGTTCCTTCCACATTAGCAAAAACCCCACTGTCTCCTTTTTAAGTTTCTTCTATCATTTTTGTTCTATATGGATAGCTCTAGGTAGAACCAATATATAGTTCTATATATGTTTCTCAGTATATGAAAGAGTCTAATGCTCAAAGTAGACCTTCTTTACTAATTTGCCTAACCTTTGAATTGTGGTGTCAGCAAAGAGTATTGCATATACTATGAACTTTCAAAAGAACAAACAAATCAGTCTAGGAAAAGGGCAGCCAGGTTGCTCCTTAGTGACAAGGATGGTAAACTTCATCACTTGAGATTTGGGGCATTTTTTTTCAGGAGGAGTCAATCTTTGGAAAAAGACACCAGGTTCGTAACTTTCATCAAGATGGATTGATACAGTGACTGCAACAACAGGCATGGCAGAGATTGTGACGGTGGCATTTGCTATTCCTAGGGGGCTCTGGTGGCCTAGTGGCAAGAAGCTGTGCTGCACTCCCAAAGGCACGTGGTTCAAGCCCACCAGCTGCTCTGTGTGAGAAAGATGGGCAATCTCCTTTCATGAGATTAACTGTCTCTGAAAACCTGCCAGAGAGTCAGCTATGGGTTGGTTCTGACTCTATGGTACACAACAACAACAACAACAACAAGGGTCACTCCGAGTCACAGTTGACTCCACGATACCTAACAACAATTACTTGGTTTAAAGATGAATCCAGGGTATAATTTTTAGGTCAAGCTTTAAAAATTATCTCACGACAACTGTGTTTGTTGTTGTTGTTGGGTTTTTTATTTTATTTTATTTATTTTTTTTTGGTAAGGAGTGAGGCTCCTCCGTTCTCAGAGAATCTAAAATCCATTTCATGGATTCCGTGAAATTCTGTTCTTCATTTTTTCTATTTATGAGAAGATCCTTCTCTAGAATCTTTGATTAAAATGACAGCCAGGCACTATCCAGTTCATGTGTTCTCATTGCAAAAGGGGTGGGGCATTAGTCATGCGGAAAATCAGCCACACGTTACATTTCTCCTTCTATTTCTGGTTAATCATCGTCTTTTGTTGCTCCAGCTTAAGAAAGACCGCAGGGAAGATTTTCTTGTTGGAGTTTTGTATTAACTGCCTCTGTAAACCTGCTGGAGGGTCAGCTATGGCTTGGTTCCGACTTGGTAGTACACAACAACAACAACAACAGGAAAATCTTAGGGGAAATGATGGAGAGTGTTTTAGTTAGGAGGAGACTTAAGTCTGCTTCCCTGCCTACCCCCCTTCTCCCCTGCTCATTCTTTGACTTCCTTCCTTTGTTATTTCCTCCTTCTATCTCTGTGTATCTGATTCATCCTTCTCTCTGAAGACTCCCTTTCCTGCTTACTCATAATTTCTGCTCATTTTATGACCCCAGATGGCATTTTCTCTCTTGCCAGATATGTCTTAGAATCCACAGTGAAGTCCCAGATCCAGCATCCAACATTTCTGAACCTCAGGCAGCAGCCTAAGTTTCCAGGAGAAGGGAATCTGGTTGGCTCAGCGCTGAGTGTGAATAAGCTACTTCAGGGCAGGTAACCTCCTTGGCTCGCTGATTTTGCTCTTGGGGAAGAGGAAGAGGAGAACGATGTACTCAAACCCATTGAGCTACTTCTTCCAAGGCATCATGAATGGGCTTCTCAGCTGGAAAAGACATTTTAGGTGGCCAAAAATTTCTTTTCCTTTCCATTCTGAACAAGTAAATAAGTAAATTTTCCATCATGGCAGGGCAGGTTATATAATCATTAGTGCACTGTACTATTAATACTAATAGTACTATCGCTATGAGTCGCAAACGACTTGACAGCACATATCAACAACTATTGGTAGTGCTGATAATACTAGTAACACCAGTAGTACTGTTAATTAGTTAGTACTGATAGTACTATTATGGGTAATCAAGTGTTGTTGTTATGTGCTGTTGAGTTGTCTGCAACTCATAGGGACCCTATGTATAGCAGCCCTAAACCCTGCTGTATCCTGTGCCAATTTTATTGTCTCTGACGCACCGGCCCCTTTTACCTCAGTGACTGAATCAATCCATCTCATTGAGGGTCTTCCTTTGCTGTGCTGTCCCTCCACCCTCCCAAGCATGTTATCCCTCACCAAGTACTGATTCCACCTTGCAACATGTATTAATGTATTAATAATAGATAATAGTACTGGTAGTACTATTCTTATGTTCTAATGGTATCAATAGTGCTTGTTGTTGTGTGCCATATAGTCAGAACTGACCCCTAGCTGACTCTCCGGCAAGTTTTCAGAGGCATTTAATTGCGTGGGAGGAGATTGCCCATCCTTCTCTGGCAGTGCTACTCTAAGAAAATAGAGTCCCCTTGTGTTGGGGTCAACCTGACAGCAATTACTTGTTGTTGTTTTAAGCCTTTAAAATTAGAAATAATGGATGGGCCATCCAATGGTTAAACAACCGGACTCTGAAATGTGATAGTTACTCTAGTCTGATTTCTGCGACTTGCCGATCGTATGCTGGGATGAGGCTCCGTAAAGTCAGTCCCTCCATTTCTGAAATGCATGGAAGAGCAAGGCTTCCCTCCAGCGCAATGTTTGACTTTTACCCAAGGCCAGTAGTGTCTCTTTTGATTGACAGTTCGAGACTGTACTGGTTGTTAACTAGTTTGCACAGCATCTTTATCTATCTCCAAAAGTTGCCATGACAACAAAGTCCATAAGCAAGTGTGCAGTGCATATAGTTCATAGCTCTGACACATTGTTACAGTTTAATATCTACTTATTTTTTTTGTTGTTGTTGCCATGGTCATCTTAAAGGATGTGACGTTCCAGTCTTACTGCTAGAGTTACATAGACAGCTTCCAGGATTACTCAGACTGCAAAAGCTTTATTTCTAGTCTTCCAGTGCTTTGGAGCCGGGCCATATCCCTGTGGTTCTACCATTGTGAGAAGTCACATTCCGCTGCTGACTTCCCGTTGGAGGCCTGTAAGTGCTTTTATGCACATGGGAGGATTTGCTTGGATGGGATTGCATGGGTTCGGTGATGGTGGAGTGAAAGGGGCCAAAAAATATCTTATTGGCTGAGCTTTGAATGTATGAGAATGCTAATAATTGATCACAACAGCTCTAATTTACTGAACACTGGCCATTATGTAGCTAAATCCTTTATAAAGATTATCCCATTTAGTCCTCATGATAACATTGAAGGTAGAAGTAACATCATCCCCACATTGTAGATCACAATCTGGGTGTAGAATGTTGCTTCTTCAAATTCACCCAAATAGTCAGAATCCCAAGTCAAAGTTAAGTCCAAGTCGGCCAAGAGATTATGAGTTCCATTGTTTCCTTTAACTGCTTATGGCTATGTCTCCATTAACCCATGATTCTTTACTCTGCAGTTGCTTCTTTTCCTTTTCCACATGTATCTTCTTTGTAACATAGAAGTCTGAGTGTGACATTTCATTTCCATTTCCCTCTGTGGATCTCTCACTTCTCTATGCCTGCCCTCCATGGTTTACCATTCTCCAACTGAGGAAGGGTAAGTTACTCTTAAAATATGTGAAAAATATTTCCTACAATATAGAAATCAATAAAATAACATGAGCAATGCAAAGATGAATACCTTTTGAACAGGTTCTGATGCCTTGCAAATATTATTTGAAAGTGCTTTTATAATGCAGTATGTGATTTATTGCATGATTTATGTGTACTAAACCATACATTTATATGGTGCTGTAGTCTGTAGGGAGGGACTTACACTGATAACCCAAGGGCTGCCTCTCTCTAGCGGTTCAAATCCACCGGCAGCCCCATAGGAGAAAGATGGGCAATCTCCCCCATGCAACTTAAAGTCTCTGGAATCCGATGAAGGGTCAGCTAGGGATTGGTTCCAACTCGGTGGTATTGATAGTCTCACTCAGACACATGCACACACGCTCACTCTCTCACACACATGTACACATGTGCTATGCTTGATATTAGATGCCTTCAAGGATATTATGCTGAGGTTTTTTTTTTCAAACATCAATCTCAAAGTTACACAAACATACCTCAAAGACATTGCAGATTTAGTTTTATACCACAGTAATAGCATGGATCATCTTGCTTGGATCCACAATTAAGATGCTTGGTACGAGCAGTCAAGAAATGCATTGCACCGGGAAATTCTGTAGTTAAGAGCCTTTCCAAATTATTGAGGAGTAGTCACGTTAGTTTGAGGCTTAAGGTGCATCTGATTCTGGCCATAGTCTTTCCATTACTAGCTATGCATCTGAGACCTGGACAATGACTAAAGATGACAGAAAAAGAATTGACACCTTTGAGCTGTGATGTTGGAGAAAAGTATTGAACATCCCATAGATGGCCAAGAAAATGAATAGATATGTCTTGAAGATGGTGCAGCTGGGATTTTCTTTGGAGGCAAGAATGATGAGGCTTCACTTCACGTACTTTGGACATGTTGTTAGGAGGTGCTGTTCCTTGGAGAGGGACATGATGTTGGGAAGAGAGAAGGGTCAGTGAAGGAGAGGAAGATCCTCAACTAGGTGGACTGACAACGGTGACTGCTGCAATGGGCTTTTGTGTGTTAGGAAGTGTGAGGATGGCACAGGACAGAACAGGGTTCAAATTTTTTGTTCATAGGGTCACTATCAGTTGTGCTCAACTCAATGACACCTAACAACAATAGCACGGATATCTCAACTAACCCAGTCACGTAATATTTTGGCTTCCTAGTGTGTACAGTGACTAGGGATGATAGAAAGAGGATTGATGCCTTTGAGTTGTGGTGCTGGAGAAGAGTGTTGAATATATCATGGACTGCTAGGAGAACAAACAGGTTTGTCCTGGAGAGGGTAAAACTAGGCTGCTCCTTGGAGGCAAGGATTCTGAAGCTTTGTCTGACATACTTTGGGCTTGTTGCAAGGAGGAACCAGTCCTTAGAGAGGGATGTCATGCTTGGAATGGTGGAGGGACAGCACAGGAGAGGAAGACCCTCGATGAGATGGATCGATTCAGTGATTGGAGTAGTGGGAGTAGGTGTGTCAGAGGCAGTGAGGTTGGTACACAATAGAGCAGAGTTTAGGGCTCTTGTACATAGGGTCACTATGAGTTGCAAGCGACTTGACAGCTCATTACAACAAGTGCACGTGGGGCACACAGTTCAAATCTACCAGTTGCTCCATGAGAGAAAGCCAGGAAGTCTCCTCCTATGTAATTTACTGCCGATGAAAGCTCACTGGGGAGGTGGGGGGGAGGAGGCCAGTTATGATTTAGTTCTGATGGATAGTACACAATAACAAGAGTGCATATGAAGATGTTGATTACTCTGTACTGTTGCCCTACTAAGTGCACAGTATTGTTTGTTAGGTCCCCCTGAGTCAACCATGAAGAGCATTATGATGAGGTTTTAAATATTGTGTAACTCACCAAAACGGGACACAGAGAAATGAAATGAACACATGCTTTGGGGGGGAGAATATGATCCTGCTGGGACTGCCTGATACAGAGTGCAGAGTGGCCAGAATCCATCAATTAGCTAAAACAACAACAACAACAATGAAAAACAACCCCAAACCAAACAGTTCTCTTTGAAGTGCAATACGATGAGATCTGCCTGTATCTTGCATGTTTCCTTTTAGATAATGCTATCTAAATTACAAAATCATAGAGATGAAGAACACATGAGTGGCTTCCAGAATTTAGAAATGTCAGGCATGAAGACGGAACGTGACTTCCACCTTTAAAAAGCTTAGATAGTGTCTCTCATAAAAACAGTTACTGTACCATCCCACCCCTAACTGCCTCCCTCACGCACACAAGCAGAAACACATCTCTCAGCACCTTCCACCTCATGTATATCAAGTCTTGCAAATAGCTTCCTGGGAATTGCCAACCTACATGCCCTGATACGTCTGAATCTCGATTTATTCTCATCCAGGACCCACCATCCAAAGTCATTTTCCCCACATAAAACTTTCATAGGCAATCCATACCTTATAGCTTCACAATCATAAACCCGCTGGAAAACACAGCACTGTCAACTTCAGCATGAAGAACAAGACTCTCCTTCCTTTTTAAAATACACGTGGTGTACAAGATGTAGGTTGTATGCATTGATGGGTTTTCAACAGTATGGACACTGTGAGTTATTGCAGGGTTTTTTTTTTCTGATACTATTTTGTTTTCGTTTGTTTCAGGTGAATGTGAATATATTATTCTCATCAAGATCCAATTAACCCCCCCATTCTTCTTGCTACTGAAGATCTGATTTCTAAGCATCTTTATTAAACAGTGAACATATCTTTAACTGAATGCCACTATAGTTTCATTACCACAGTACAGGTCAAGGAAAGAGAGTTGTAGAAGCCAGCCTTTTAGTTGAGGGGAAATAATTTCTTGAGGACAATTAGAAGAAGGGGAAGTTTTGGGGTTTGTTTCCTATGTTATTTTATACACACACACTCTCTCTCTCTCTCTCTCTCTCTCTCTCTCTCTCTCTCTCTCTCTCTCTCTCTGGTGGGTGATTTTAATCTGCAACCCTCAGGCCTGGTTCAAATTGTTTTTTTGTCAAGCATTCTTCTAGGTCGTATAGCACTGGTCTGTCCATTTGATGTATAGAGGTAACTCGTGGTTGCTGTGATGCTAAACATTGTGACACTGATGTGCCAAATACTATAATGGTTACCCATGGTGGACAGTGTTTGGTGGAGTCCCCGATTAAAATAAGCTTAGAAGCAGGAGTGGCATTCACTTCCGAAATGGCTTGCCTCTGGAAACTCTATGAACAGTGCTCAGATCTTTCGTTCATAGGGTCGCTGTGAGTTGTCTACGACTTGATGACGTCTAACAACAACAATATACTTTGTGGAGTGTGTAGGATATGAATTTCATTGCATTTCATTCATATGCATTTCAGTGGATCCAGAACTCTGAGAGATTGTAATCACTTCATCCTTCTTTCAAAGACATTTAAGTAAGTATCTACTAGATGCTTGGAATTTAGCAATGAAGAAAACAATGTCATTGATTATCTCTAAGGAACAAGAAAGTCCTCAGAAAAATAATTGTGAGGGAGAAAAACCTTCCCCAAAAATAAAAGACCAGGGAAGCACTTGACAGAGGAGCTAATTTTGGAGCTTTGTGAACATTGTGACTCTCTGGTTGAATGAAAAGTGATGGAACCCAACCTTTAATTGAGCACATGCTACCATGGAATTGTGGTTTACCAGGAGTAAAGTTTACGTCTCAGGCTGATCTGGTTCTGTTATGTATTAGATGCAGGTTCTTATCTGAACAAGTTGCCTAAATCATCTGAATCCCTCGTTAGCACAGTATATCAGTAAGAACAAAAGCCTAATTAAGTGAGTGAATATGATTGCCCTTGGGTTAACACCAACTCAGGGTTCCCTTATGTAGGACAGAGTGAAATGCTGCCTGGGTCCACACCATCTCTATGGCTTTTTGCATATTTGATCCCATTATTGTTTGCTACTCTGCCGTCGAGGAGAGCTTTCTTCGTTTTCACTGGCCTTCTTCCTTCACCAACTGTGGTGTCTTTGTCTAGTGATTGGTCTCTCCCAGTGACATACCCAAAGCAAGCGAGCTGAAGTCTCTCCACCTTTGTGTCTAAGAACCCAGCACTATTTCTTCTAAGACTGATTTGTTCATTATCCCAGCAGTCCATGACACCTTCATCTTTTTTTTCCTAAGCCACAATTTAAGTGCAGCCGTTCTGTAAGAGGATCTAAGCACATTATAAAGCCTTCTGTATTGAGCCTGGTTCAGATTGAACACTCAATTGATGAGCTTGATTCTTCATTTCCATAAGTAAATACAGGCGCTCATTTTTGTTGTTTCCACTGTTATTACTGTTACTCACTCCCAGCGCCCTGGGGAGGTAGTATGTAGGTTTCCCCCAATTTACAGATAAGGAAATTGAAGTTCATGGAAGAGTGTATAACCTTCCCATGAAAACACAGCCAGTAGGCAGCCAAGCTAATTTCAACGATTCTTCTCTTTTCCTGCCCGGCACAGCTGATTGACCTCATGTAAGCTCTCCATCTCCCGAGGTTACTTTCCTAATCAGTGCATCGGGGATAGCACATCCAAATGGTCTTTCGTGAAGAATGAGCCCAAGGAGTTACAGTGCATAGATTCTGACTTCAGAATAACAGCAACTTGGAAAATTTTTCCCAGTATCAACACAGCAGCCTCATGATTACAATCACTGAAGAATGCGATGTAAAATGTTCTCATTTCCTCTCGCTTTCTGTCTGCCTTGGAATAATAGTCAGCAGGAAACACCATTCTGAAAAGATTTCTCTCTCTCTCTCGACATCCTTGGAAAATAATAAGGGCCTGGCTAACTGTCTCAGGGTGTCAGGAGTTAGGAGACACACCAGTGAAGAGCAAGGACTCACAGTTTTATGAATTTTTCTCTCTTAACAGCCTTAGGTTGGAGGGACATCTTTGAAATTGATGTAGCTATCACCGAGGGGCTAACATTAAGGTTTCAGTCGAGGTGTGTAGGGTTATGATCTTTCTGTTACTGTTAGAACTGCAGCTGTTGTATTTGCATTGAACAACGTGCTTGCTTAAGCAAAATGGGATCTAGGAGAAGGGGCGGGTGGATAATAGAATCTATTGAATCCTGGGCTCTACTGGAGGGCATTTGTTAACGGTAAATTTATCAATAGCTGTTAAGCCATTTGTATTGAGTAATCCTCATAGCCTCACAGCATTGCTTGGCTTTAATAATGGGTCAGAAAGAGGAGCCTGGTGATGAATGGGATATTATGGCATTTAGTCTCTTAATTGCAACCAGGCTTAAAATAGCAATAGTGGTGAGGAGTGGGCCGGCTTAAGCATAATTGATGCCTGCAGACTTCTAGAACACTCTGTATTCTGTGAAATTCAATATCTTGTCATACATGTTTTGGTGTCCTGTTAACTAACTATTTCTCAAGAGTGGATGGACATATGTTACATTAGGACTGGTGACTGTAAAATGGACTCTGAGACTATTAGAGACTAAGGTGCTAGCGAGGTCCCTGACAGATATTCCCAATGCAATTCATGTTTTGGTTTCCTGGATGCTGGTACCAAGAGTGTTGATTGTGGAGCCGAGCAAGGTGAAGCTGTTAACATTCTCAATCTCTGCACCATCCATTCATTTGAATAGTGGAGATAGGAAGTTAAGCTTTTGAACATGTGGCAAATGGTGATACCGCGATGCCAAAGGATATCTGGTGGCACTATGGTACAGCACTTGCCTGCAAGCTTTAAGGTTGACCCTGTAATCCAGGGCATTCAAATATGGAGCCACTGAAAAATGGGGCTGTTGCCCAATAGCATCCAACAACAGCAATGAGGGGAGCATAGGACGTTTCTTCTTACATTCACTCATGTAGTCCATTGTCCTTTATTTATCAGTATCATGGAAGCCCATAATGTGTGTGCAGAGGGCAGAGAATGATGAGCTAGAGAGAGGGGACCTTGCCTTTATACAATGATTGCTTTCATGGTGAAGACAAAAATTAGTAAACATACAAGTAATAAATTATGCCAAGTGGGACATGTGATATGAAAAATGTAAAGTTCTAAAATAGTATGTTGGGGTGGAAAGTACGAGAATGTTAGTTTCTGATCAGTTGGTGCTGGGAAGATTACTCTAAGAAAGGCATAGCTGAGCTGAGATCTAGGTGGTGTAAGGGTGCCTGCCTGGCCAATGGAGGAAGGAGGTGTGTCAAAACGGAAGCAGCATGTGCAGAAGTCCTGTGTGGGTGTGGGGAAGAACTGAGACAAGACCAAGAGGGTCAGACATGGTCTCTGAGTGAGGGGAGGTGGAGGAGGTGAGCTTATACAGAAGGCAAAAGCCAGTTCCTCTAGGCTCTCTTGGAGTTCCTAGGTGGTGCGAATAGTTAGAGCTCTAGACTGCTAACCAAAAAGTGCACGGTTTGAGTCCACCTGCAGGCATGTTTGAAGAAAGACCTGGTGATCAACTTCTGATAAATCAGCCTCTGCCAACACTATGAAGCTCAGTTCTACTCTGGCACACGTGGCCTGGTCTTGAGTCAGAGAATCATCTAAATGGAAACTCTCTCTAGGGTTGGAACCAGCTCAGAGCTGACCTTCCAGGGACTACCCAAGGCTGTGAGAGATTGCTCATCTTTCTCCCATGAAGCTGTTGGTGCATTTGAATTGCCAGCAGGGCACAGCCTTGGGGTTCCCAATGCAACTCCCTATGGACTGTGCCACCAGAACACCCTTCTTGGCAACAAAGGGCAACAGTGGGTACAATTTACAATGTTTTTGAGTTAAAATGAGCCACACTTAAAAGCATGAAGTTTTTTTCAAACTTTGTTTTGGGCATCTTATCTTCATTAACTTGTGTTACATAAAATGTCACTGTGTTTGACTTGTTGATACTGTCATCCGTTATGAAGATAATAATATCTTTTTTTGTGTGTGTGGCATAGATGCCAAGCGGTGAGTTGCTAACTAACAGGTATAGGATGCAAACCCACCAAGCACTAAACAAGAGGAAGGTAATACCTTTTCTTTTTTAGAAATATTCCAGCCTTGGATACCCTCTCAGGAATTTCTACTCTATTCTGTCGGTTACTGTGGATCAGAATCAACTTGATGGCAATGAATTTTAAAATAATTATCTGTACGTTTCTATGTACTATTTCCAACCCCTAATGCCAAATAATAATGACTTAACTTTGTAAAGATGTTGTTGGCATTGATAGCCTTCTAGTCGAGCATGCCTCATAGCGACCCTATGAACAAAAGGCGTGAAGCCCCTCTACAACTATCGACAGTTATCAAAGTTCATAGAGTTTCCAGAGGCATGTGATTTAGGATGTGGATGCCACTCCTGCTTCCAAACCTGTCATAGAATGTTATTGGTTGAATCACCTGCAATGTATAGCAACCCTATGTACAGCAGCTCTGAACCCTTCCCTGTCCTGAGCGAGTCTCACTAATTCTGACACACCAACCCCATTGCACAGTCACTGTGTCAATCCATCTCATTGGTGGGCTCCCTCTCCTGAACTTTCTATCCACCCTTCCTAGCATGATGTCCTTCTCCAAGGACTGATCTCTCCTGGCCACATGCCCGAAGTAAGTCAGGCAGAGCTAATGAATGACAGTGGTCAATTAATTAATTAATACTATACAGGAAAATGTGTATGAAGAATTGAATAAATAAAAAACTGTAATAATAACGAAAACAACCAAACAACAATTGGCTACTCATATCAGAACCTTTGTGTGACAGAGTCATCGAAAAGTAGCACAGTTGTAAATCTGGGGTGACCTGGAGCTTTATCATGTGGGTCTCTGAAAGTAAAGAGTTTACATTTAATTTAAAATAGAATGGGGAAAGTGAAGGGTATTAAGCACAGGTGTCCCACACAGCTGTACGTTTCCAGGAAATGATTCAGCTGACTGTGGGATGGATGGGGGCTAAGTCACAGAGCCCATATTCTTGGAACATTCAGATGTTGACAAGGGAGCAGCCTGAGTCCCCGCATTGAGTTCAGTGTTTAGCACTATTTGCCTGATTTTTAAATGAAGTTGGTTATGGAGTGACTAGCTCGCTAAAGTGCTTCCAAAGAGGAACACACAGTAATTCCTTTGTCCAGCTGAGTTGGGCGTTTGAAAATGGATTTGCCTCATACTGCACTGAATGTCGAGGGCCGTGGATAATAGTACTTTATGGCTTTTGTCTATCGGTTATCACCAGCTTCCCACTTAAAATGTATGAGCTGATGAAACTAGAAGAGGCCGTTCTGAGGGCTCCGTTTACGGCCCATGATCTTATGAAGAATGGGCGATTATTGCAACCCACTTGTTAAGGGTTTTCATAACGAAGCTGTCTTCGGCCAGCTACAATCTTGGACTTACCTAATTAAATTTTAGATGGAGAAGTACCGCTGGTTTATATGAAATTTTCACTGGCACCAGCATGAGCCCGAGTTTTAACAAACAATATTTTTAATTGAGATTTTATGTCCTTGCCCTCAAATCAAGAGTTTTAATAGGATCCCAGTTGGAAGAGGTGTCGCGGACACAACTTACCACTGCTTTCCGCTGCAGAAAGGTGTTAATATCCCCTATTCCTGCTGGGTGTCCATCTACAGCAGTGACCCAGGTCTGCACATGCCATAAAATGAGCATTTTTTTTTCAACATTTTCTGCTCAAAGCATTGGTAATCTGCATATTTCTTGCAGGACGGGCTGGCATGGTTCCATCAGAAAACATCAAGATAGGAAAGTATTAAAAATATTGATTTATCATTTATAACATTGAAGTGATGGATGGAAATGAAATTTGGAGGGGCTCCAGCCCTCCCATAACTTGGACAATATCGGATGGAATGGGATGAGCTCAGTGTAATTAATAAGCTCTGTCCATGTGAGAAAAAATGGGGAGAATGAACCAAGAGGGAAGCCACAGAGGAGAGTAGCTCTCGATTTTTAAAATTTGTATAGAAGTTAGGGATCGACCTTTCTGTTTTTCCCTCACTCTTTCATATCTGAAAATACGCAAGCACATTTCTCAAGGGGGAGCAGGTATTGCTGGGTGGTTGTTGTGTTTTTTTTTTTTAAGTGCTGTCCAATTGACTACAACTCATGGTGACACGGAGTACAACAGATCAAACCCTTGTCCAATCCTACACCATCCTCACGGTCTCCACTGTGCCCAAGCCCATTGCTGTAGCCACAGTGCCAGTTTATCTCGGGGAGGGTCTTTTCCTGTTTTGATGACCCTCTCCTTTCCTCAGCATAATGTCTTTGCCTAAAGAATGGCGCCTCTGGTTGTAAAACGGTGCAACCATTCTGGAAGGCAGTTTGGCACTTCCTCAAAAAGCTGAACATAGAAATTCCATATGACCCAGCTATTCCACTACTTGGAATATACCCTGAGAAGATGAGAACTGAGGCACAAACTGAGATTTGTACACCAATGTTCCTAGCAGCATTATTCACCATCACAAGAACATGGAAACAGCCCAAATGTCCAACCACAATGAATGGATTGAGAAATTATGGTACCTTTACACAATGGAATACTATGCAGCACAAGGAGCAATGACACTGTAAATTATTACCTAAGTTGGGAGCAACTGGAGAGCATTATGCTGAGTGAACTAACTCAGTCCCACAAGGACAAATACTGTAAAACTGCTATTGTGGAAGTATAAGGATCCAGGAAGAGTGGGAGAGGCTTGATGCAGAGGGATGTGGATGTGCAGGGGGAAGGGGGGATTAATCATTGGGTTGTACAGTTTGATGGGTGGAGCGGGTGAGGGAAATAAAAAGAATTTGTTCAAATTTGTATTCAAATTTGTAAATAACTAGTAGAGAAAAAAAGAATAAAAAATAGAATGGTACCTCTTGACAACATGCACAAAAAAAGTATGAGATAAAGTTTCTCTAAGCTTGCCTCTGAGGAGAATCATGATTTATTCTGCACGGTACAAAGAAGTAATGCATGTAGCTACTGACCTAAAAGTTGGTAATTCTACTCCACCCGAAGGAAGCTCAATAGAAAAACCTGCTCATCTGCTTCAGAAAAGCCACTGAAAACCCCATGGAGCACCCTATGGTGGCCCAGTGGCAAGAATTAGATCAATCTTGACACCTTGGAGCTGCCCGGAATTCGAATTGCTTGAAAGGCAACTCATTTTAAAGAGGAAGTGAGATTGTAAAATGGTACAACCACTCTGGAAGGCACTTTGACATTTCCTCAAAAAGCTGAACATAGAGATTCCATATGACCCAGCTAATTCCACTGCTAGAAATATACCCCAAGGAAAATAGAACTGAGATACAAATGGAAAATTGTACGCCGATGTTCATAGCAACATTATTCACAGTAGCAAGCCTGTGGAAACAGCCCAAATGTTCATCAAGTGATGACTGGGAAGGAATGAAAATACAACTTTTCTGCAAACTTTTGTTAAAATGCCAATTAAACTAAAACAATTTATTTAAAGGAAACTAAACAAAAAGACCAACGCCTCCCCCTCCCAAAAATGACTGGATTGAGAAATTGTGGTACATTTACATGATGGAATACTATGCTGCACTCAGTAGCAATGATTTCGAAAAATACTGTATAACATGGGAGAGGCTAGAGACCATTAAGCTGAGCGAACTAACTCATAAGGGCAAATACTGCACAATACCATTATTGTAAAGCAGAAAGATAGCTAATAAGATGTGTATGGATTCACAAGAGGGAAGGCAACAGGCCAAAAGGGCTGAGAGGGGAAATCATGGGGTCACAGAATTTGGTGGTTGGAGGGTGGGGGTGAAGGAATTGGGGAATATCCAATGAGGACTTGAAAAGATAGGATAATAATGCACATAGATCAATGGTGATTCATTTTATAAGACAGTGTTTGGAAATGATTGTAAGAAACACAACGTGAAAAAAAATATTAAAATATAAAGAAGCAGTGATACTACCAAGTGAACTATGTAAACATCTTGAGACTTTTCAAAGAATCTTGAAATCATTTTCCTCTAGAGAGCTCTGTGGCCTAGTGACAAGAAGCTGTGCTGCAATCCCTAAAGCACACAGTTCAAACCCACCAGCTGATCCATGGAAGAAGGTTGGGCAATCCCCTCCCATGTGATTAACTGCCTCTGAAAACCTGCTGGAGGGTCAGCTATGGGCCAGTCTGACTCAAAGGTATACAACAACATTTTGTTTCTCTAGTAAACCAGTAATGGCTAGCATCCCCCCCCCCCAGCCCCCTACACATTTTTCTTTTTTGTCTGCTTCATCAGGAATACTATTTGCTAGGTAGATACTTGAGACAGTGCTGCCAGGAAGTGCCAATCCTTGGGAAAAGACATTATACTGGGAAAAGTAAGGGTCAGTGAAAGAGAGAAAGACACACACAGTGTGAGAGATTAACACAGTGACTGCAACAATGACCTTGAGCATGGTGCCAGTCAGTAATCAGGATGGTACAGGACAGGACAAGGCTTGATCAACTGTTGTTCACAAGATTGTTACACGTAATAGTTGATTCAGGAGCACACAACAGCATTTAGGTTTTCCCCCCCAACTCTTCCTGGGCTTGCTGTCTTCTGACTCTCATCCCTTCATATTTTTCTTGTTGTTGATTGCCTTCGAGTCAAGCACGACTTATAGTGACCCTATGAACAAAAAGCCTGAAGCCCCTTTACAACTGTTGACATTTATCAAAGTTCATAGAGTTTCCAGAGGCGTGTTCCTTAGGAATTGGATACCACTCCTGCTTCCAAAATACTTCTCATCCCTTCATATTGGTAGTGAAATCATTAGACTATTTATTATAATTCTCTGCTTTCCTCTCCCTCTCTCTCAGTGAAGTTCTATCTATCCAGTAGCCTCTCTGCTATTTTCTGGCAACACTTACCACATATTCAACTTTCTCTATTCTCCCAGAGAAACTTTCCCTCTGGGCAGTGTGTTTATCAGCAATAGATATGTAACAGTTGAATTTGGTTTCTTTGAAGATGGGGAAAAATAATAATGCCATGTGCATTCTTTGCAGAAATTTGTGCAAATTTTGAAATTGTTTAACCACTTTGTAGTCACTGTATCCTTATATTAGGATGCAGAGGCATTCTGAATACAAATGTTGAGCTCTCCGTCCTCAGCGGCACTTTATTCCATCACACATTGGGACACCCCGAGGTCAGGGGCCAGATGGATGGTAACTGGTCGTACAAGCTAAAAGTGACAAAAGCGAGCACACTTGATTCTGTTGGGGGAGTGGGAGTGAGGCCTGTAATTTATTCTAAAGGGAAACAGAAACCAAATGGATAGATGGAAGGATGGCGGAAGGCCAGAACCATGGAAAGATGTGGAATGAAGCAAGTATAGTGACAGGCTCAGTGTAGAATGCACATGGTGGGGGTTTTGGTGTTGGATGTATCGATATTTACACTTTACTATAGGTTTGAAAATGTCAGAAAAAGATGTTTGAGAAGGTAGAGAACAGAAGGGAACCACCACACCGATAGCTCCCAAACTGTGCGACATATCGGATGTTTGTACTTAGCATCCATTCTTGTACTCAGTGATGCTACAGGGACCTCAACCTTAGCAAGATTTTCATGTCACATCCCAGCATCCTACATTTCGCCTCATGCCTTTCATCTCTTTGTCCATTTAGGTTCTTCTGATTTTTTCCCCCAGTGTTACACAGGCAATAGCTCAATCTGTTCCTCCTTTCTTGACTGCCCTTCAGACAGGTTCTTCTTAATTTCATTTTATTTTATATTGGTTTACACACAAAATTCATAGACATTGTGTTTCATTCATATGTATTGTGTTACACACATTCCCTCATTCACACCATCATTCCTATACATTGTGTTTTATAAAATTATCATCATTGATCTATGCCCACGATAACACTGTCTTTTCAGATCCCACTTTCCTAATTCCTTCACCCAGTCCTTTTGTCCACCAAACTCTGTGACCCCATGATCTTCCCCTCTCCCGCCTGCATCCTCCTGCCCCTGCCCCTTTCCCCTTTTTACTTTTATACACATCTTATTAGTTATCCTTCTATTTTTAAAATAACGACATTACACAGTATTTGTCCTTATGAGACTGGGTTAGTTCACTCAACCTAATGCTCTCCATGTATATTTATTTATTTTTTAAAAAATAATATTGTTTTGGATGGTTTACATCACAATTTAGGTTTCCACATGTATTTATTTTTAACAAACATGTGCCAACCTTGTGTTGAGGAAATCTACTGGTGCCACAACAGTACATACTGACCAAGTATGTCTTTGGTTCACATTTTGGTGACTCTCAAAAATGTAAAAAACTTTTCGCTGTGTTTTTGCACACTTCACACACTCCCGTGTCAATACAAATTTT
Organism: Elephantulus edwardii; assembly: GCF_000299155.1. NCBI lineage: Eukaryota > Metazoa > Chordata > Mammalia > Macroscelidea > Macroscelididae > Elephantulus > Elephantulus edwardii. The sequence goes on along the minus strand of NW_006399912.1, from coordinate 5,106,873 downwards.
ACATACTCTGGGGTAACTGTAGGAAGTTACACTGCCAACCCAAAGACTGAGCCTCTCTGGCAATTTGAAGCTAGCAACAAAGATGGGCAGTCTCTTCCTGTGCAATTTTCAGCTTTGGAAACCAAATCGTGGGTGAGCACTGAGTCAGTTCCTATTTGATGGCAATGAGTTTCTAATTTGGGGGGCTGGGGGGGGAACAAAATCATGCAACCCACTTTCTTGCAGTGATTTCCATAATTGCAGTGGTCTGGCGCCGAGCCCACAGTCTCTCTGAGGCATGCATGGATTTGTCTTAACAGAAACAGTGCAGCAGCCTCTTCACCACTTCCCTTAAGTGCAAGAAGCAGATCATGGAGAAAGAGAAGTGCATCTCTTTGCCTCTTCCTCCTTCTCCACACCCTCAGCCCATCTGCCTGCCCTCCTCATCTTCACTGATCTCCTGTGTCAAAATTAGGGGAGCGATTCTGGCCCCCTCGGATTTATGCAGCATGCAGTGAAGGAACGCTGCCATTGCTGTACATTGATTGAGTTTCCTGGGCTTGAGGGAGTTTTACTGAGCTGAGTTTTATGGTTGATAGGCTCGCGGTCATTTGTCATAAAATCATTCTAGCCAAGCTGTTTACTGGTTTGAATGCTTAATTACGGCAGGAGCTAGCAACAGCAGCAGCTCCTTTCAGATCGGGGTGTTGGTTTGGAGACTCTCTGGTCAGTTAGTTATCTTCTAGTACCCACTGTTGCTGGATATTTAGACAATATCCCACCCTTTGGGAAAAGAAATGAGCCCACAGTTTTACTTAAGTATCCTGAGAAGTGTGAAGGCAGATCATTTCAATTTATACAAGGAGAATATTTTCTTTCAGAGAGAAATTGATTGCAAAATCCAGAACTCCAGCAGCTCCAGCTATGCAGGAGCCTCTGCTCCTGGTTTCAGATCAGATGTTCACCTGGGTGATTTGGATTTGTTTCCAGAAATCCATTGCTGGCCCTCTTCTAAGGCAATATCCTGAATCCAAATTGCATAAGTGGCATTGGATGTAATTATCTCCCGGGGAAAAGTTCACTGAAATTGGAGTCCAATTTGTTTACAAAATCAAAGCTGTCTTGGAAGTACATTTCCAAACCTCTAACTCCAGACTTCAGTGGATCAAGTCCCTTTTGGGGGGTTTCTGATACTTTCAGATCTCATTTTCCCTGAGTAATATTATAACTCTCCTTGAGCCCTATTGCACCTTCCTTGTGTGAATTCCACATGAATTTGAATAAGTTTCTTTAGCAAATTACTCTCGAGTTCTTCTTCTTGGACCTCGAGGGGCTAGAGGTAAGAAGTTATGCTGCCGATCAAAAGGCAGATAGGTAGGTAGAATTCACCAGCTTCTCATCAGGGAAAAAATGTGTAATCTCTTCTCATTCGATTTACAACTTCTGAAAACTTGCTATGAGTTAGTTTCAATCCAACAGCACATGACAACAACAGTTAATTACCCTCGGTGCCCTTTTGTTACTGAATGCATAGTACTGAGTAATTTGAAACATGCTTTCTAGGTAAGGAAGCTCTGGTGGTGTATCCACTGAGAATTGCACTGCTAAATCAAAGGCCAAGTACTTCTCTGGTAACTGGAATCCATCTGCAGCTGCTCAGGGCAAAGATGGGCAATCTCCTGTCTGACAGTTTGCAGCCTGAGGAAAGCAATGGAGGATCAGCAATGAGTTATCACGAAATTGATGGCAGTAAGTTCTGAGTTGAGTTTTATTGGTAAGGAGCCTTGTTTGGCCACAGTATTTAAGTACTTAACTGCTAACCAAGAAGTTGATGGTTCAAATTCACTTACTGAGCAGCTTAGCAGGAGAAAGTCTTAGAAGTTTCCTCCTATAAAAATTGCAGCCTAGAAAATTCTACCGTTGGATTCTACCACATGGCATGGCTATGCATCAAAAATTGACTTGACACAACAATATGATTCAATATGTTGGTGGAAAGAGAAAAAATGAGTAGAGAGAGAGAGGAAGAGATGGAGAGAGTAATAGAGAAGAAAAGGAGGAAGAAGAGAATGAGGATGAAGAAGAGATGGGAAGGAGGAAGAGAACAGCAGGAAGAAGGAGGGGGAAAAATGGAGAATGGAATAGAAGAGATAGAAGCCAAAATAGGAATGTTTTAATGCCAGGGTAACCTGGTCAGAGCATCTTAAATATTTACTGCAGTTTTGATATTTCATTTATCTCCAAGCCAGCAGGGTACTATCTTATTCCAGTTTTGTGTCATGGAACATTATGACTCTTTTAATGCTCAGGGATATGATCTTTAAAAAAAAAAGAATCACACACAAACTTTTCATTGCTCCACTATAAATAGTCTATGGGAGAAGGCTTTTCTTGCAGTGCTCTTCTCCTGTGAATAAAAACCAATACATTATCCCCTCTTGTGTTTCAAACTTACACTCTCCACCATCCCCTTCTTTTAACTATTGCCCTTATTCAGAGCTATTATACTTAAAGTCATCTGAATCTTTTTGGAGCTGCCAAAAGGTGAAATTGACTTTTGGAGAAAGGATCGCTCAGAAGTGCAACTCCTGCACTTTTCCCCAAGTGGGAACATCCTGTGTGTTAAGACCGAAAGGGACAATTTACAGCCCATTGCAGATTGTTAGCTGAGGTCGGGAATCGAAAGTTCAATACATTTCCTGTTCTGCAGTCACATCAGCCTCCATGGGGTGACAATGCACAAGGAAGTGCCTTCCAGGAGGTGTCCATCCAAGACCTTTCACCTCCATTGACAACTAAGTCCCTTCTTAGTGAATTTTTTTATCTCGGTATTTACAGTAGAAACTTCCACAAACCTAAACTCTCCCAGTGACTATGGAAAAGTACACTGCATTAAAAATATTGGTGTTATTATTATGATGATATTGTTATTGGGATGGGATGCTATTAAGTTCATTATGAGTCATAATGTCCTCCTGTGACAGAATAAAACTGCCCCAGAAGATTTTTCTGGCTGTAATTGTTACTGAAACAATTGGCCAGATTTCTTTTTTTTTTTCTCAGAGCTATTGGACAGGTTTGAACCAATAACCTTTTGGTTGTTTGTTGTGTACATTTGAATTGGAATTAACCCATAAGCTGACCCTCTGATGTGTTCTCAGAGGCAATAAATTACACAGGAAGAGATTGTCCATCCTTCTCCTGTGGAGCAGATAGTGGATTCGAACTTGTGCCTTTGTTTTGACAGTGCAATTACTTGCCACTCAGCCACTAGACTAGAGCTCCCTAACCTTTTGATTAGTGACTATTTAACCATTGAGCTATCAGCTTTCATTTAATAATTACAACAACACTCAAGACTTACTGATGCTTTTTAATGTCCCAAGCACTATGCTAAACATTGTCTATGCACTGAGCTCCTGAACTCAAGATGTAATTAAAACTACAATCTTCATTTTAGAAAGGAGAAAGATCAGAGCTTAGTATAGCAAGTAAACTGCCTTAGGAAAAGAGGTAGGAATGATTTGAATTGAATCTATGTAGTTGGACTTAGAGATTGTAGCTTTAACCAGTTAAAGATGCTAGTTGGCATCAACTCTACTCCAAATCATGGTGTATTCCATGTGTATCAGAGTAGAACTGTGTTCTTCAGTGCTTTCAGTGGCTGGTTTTTTAAAAAACATAACCAGACACGTCTGGATAGATGAAAATCTTCAATCTTCTGTTTAGCTAATGAATGCATTAACCATTTATACCACCTGGGGATGAGATCCACAATAACCTAACGGTATTGACTTACCACAAAGCTACCATGAGCACTACCCTTTCACTTCCTGTTACTGTCGACTAGAGATAATTTAGTATAAAATGTCCCAATAAAATTTTTCCCCAAAGCATATGTAAACTACGACATAATAGATTTATCAAAGTAGCAGAATGCTATTATGTTCAAAAGATTAACCAGACCGAAGCTATTTGTCATAGCAACGGGTGCTAGAGTTGACAAATTACAATTGAACCCAGTTTGTAGCAAAATGTTAGACAGAGTCTTGGCACTGATTAATTGACAGGAGAGTCCAGCCTGGGATATTTAGAACAATTTCAATATAATTCAAAACAGAGTATAACCATGCTCCCACTATCCCAACACTGTACCAAGTAACTACAATATTCCTTGGATTCCAGGATGCTTCCTCAGCAAATCATGCCACCCATTTAATAACAATTTTCCATGGAAAAACAAAGAAATTATACATTAGATGCATATATTAATTTCAAGGAAGCTGATCACAGACACTTAAAAACTGGTAGTAAAGGGAAGGAAGGAATATTGTGTGAGAAATATGGGGGGGAGGGGGAGTATTTAATTCAAGATAATGTGTTTTACCCTAATGAGATGAGAAAGATTTTCCTAATAAAATTTATGGAGTGGAAGGTGATGTATGGTGAAGGCCAGGAAGGAAAAAAAGGATGTAGGAAGAAGCTGCAGCTTTGCTCTTTTAACTAGAAAAATGAATCTTTAAACTTCTGTCTCTCCAGTCGATGCACTGGTCAGATTGTCGAAAGAAGAGTTCACTTCTTTCTTGCTGGATATGGGTTTCTGTTACACAACAGGGGAAGAAGCTGAGTTGTACTGGGAGGAAAGTGAAAGTGCAAAACCAATCTGTGATGTTTTAGGTTGTCTTACCAATTCATTCTCTCTACTGTTGACACCAAAGTCCCAGAAGTGATGTAGTTGAAGATACTTCTGACTCATAAAAAAAGAGCCAGAAATTTCAAATGGAGGCATCACCGGTGGTGTTAGGCCCCTGGGGCCTCAAGCTACTTTAAGCCGCACTCATGCTTAGCTCTCTGCCTTCAAGTTGACTGTGCCCTTATTTCAACTAATACAAAAATACCAAACAGAACATTAAAGTTTAGGGCTTCATAATTTCAAATTATCTATTGATTAGTTGGGGTTCTTATTAAAAATAAGCATAGCCGAATCTGACGATGCCTTAGAAAATCTTCATCGTGACGACTTTGATCAAATTGTAAATGGTGGATCTGCGCTTTATTTTAAAGTCAAGGAAGCAAGGTGAGCAACATATTTGAAGCGCAGGGAACTGGGGAGAAATGCAATCTATTTAATCAATCCCAAGAGCTAAGTGATTCAGAGAACTTCTGTTTGCATATGTGTTTAGAGTTTGTGGTGATTTTATTTTTTTACCTGAAAAGATCATTTATATGTATTTAAGAAAATATAGCAGACTTAGATTTATTATTTGCCTATCTTATGCTAAGCTTGGTTGGTGTTTCAACGTTAGTCATTTTTTCCCCTCTCTTTTTACTTCTCTACTGCTACTCCATAAGGGAGAACTGCAGTGCACTGGTGAGGGAGCGCTGGTGATGTAGCCCACAGGGAGTTAGGTACACAACCAAACCAAAGGTCACGGCTCTTTGGCGGTTAGAATCCACCAGCAACTAACCGCACGGGGGGGGTGGGGGGGAGAGAAAAGCAATGTCATTTACACCCTTGGAAACCCAGCGGAGAATCTGTTCTGAGTCAGTCTTGACTTGGTGCGTCTGACTGTGAGTGCAATAGAGAAGAGCTAGTCTACGAACCAGAAGGTTTCAATTGGAGCAAAACCAGTGGTTCCATGGGGGAAAGACTTGCTGATGTCAGCTTAGAATAGTCTCCAGGGTAGTTTGACTCTATTAGTTGGGGTTGCTATGAGTTGGAATTCACTGTAAGACACCTACCAATAAAAATTTCCTCCCTACCCCACCTCCTAAATTTTGTAAACCATTCCCCTAACTAACAGCACATAACTCCCCCCTCCTCGTGCCCCCTCCAACCATAGCCCGCATATTCCCAGGCTCTAGCCTATCCATCGCTATTGAGTCCGCTCAGGTCCTTGCAACTTCCTGTGTGTCAAAGTAGGACTGCCCCCTGGTGAGGGTTTTCAGGGGCTGACTTTGCAGAAGGGGATCAGCAGGAATTTCTTCCAGGGAATCTCTGGGTGCATCCAGACTTCCAGCATTTAATTTAGCAGCTGATCACGGTAGCCCTTTGCACCACAGAGGAACTCTTCTTCAAGCTGATGAATTCTTCAAATAATAAAATTGTAGAGTAAAATTCCAAAGGAGAGCTTTGGACACAGATGTTCAGATAGTATCTGCCAACTACTAGCTGATTTACCTTGGAAAGTCATGTAAGTTTCAGGTGCCTCTATTTTTACCTCTATAAAATGTGGGTAACAATAAAGAAAAACTGCAGAGAGTCTCACTAATCAAGCAACTTGCAAAGAGTCTAACACATAGCTGGTTTATTCTTTTATTATTATTTGAAATAGCATCTTCTAGTACACGTACTGAATTTTTTAAGTTAGTAAACCTCTGATATGTCAATGTTAATTGTGTAAACTGAGTTCTACAGAGCCTAACTACCGGACTTGTTAATGTGTGTTATTGACTGGATTCCCATTCAAAATGACCTTATAGAACGGCCCCAATCAGTTTTTGAGGATGGAATATTTATAGGAACAGATCACCACGCCTTTTCTATTGCAGAACCACTGGCTGGCTTTCACAGCCAATCATTTACTGGGTAGTGGAGGAGTTAACCACTAATGCCACTGGTGCGCTTTACTCAACTCAATAACACAACTCTTTGACATTGACATTTAGTTGGAACTGACTCATAGTTGACCATCCCATTGGATTTCCCGGTCTGTAAATTGCATGGAGGATGACTGTCTATCTTTCTCCCTCAGAGCCCCTCGTGGAAGTCTCCTTACTAATGCACATAAATACTAAGTATTTGTGAATAGTACTTAATTAAACACAAAACACCAGACAATGGACACAGCAGACATAGGAGCAAATGAGAAGGTTTGGGTTTCTGGATAAGATCATGGCTCATCAGTTATGATGGTCCCTTCATAAACTATCCTCTGGTAATCTCTTTATTTAAAGGTTGAAATCCTAAACTGCCATGTTCACTAAACTTACAAAAATTTTTTTTGAGGTGGAGGAAATAGTAAAAGTCATTCCATCAAGCTTTACTCTCAGTGCCAAGACTCCATTAAACCTCCTTATATTAAATAATATATTGGGTCCCTGTGATTTACTAAAAAAAAAAAAAAAGTAGATTTTGTGTGGAAAAATACAAAATGGCAAAGATGTAGTTCCTGATGCTCAAAGAGCACACGGGCTAGTCAGAAATACAGAAGTAAACAAGTGGTTGCAGAATACAAATCATGTGTTCCCAGGATCATAGGATGCTGAGGAGCCCTAGAGAAAGGCTCGCAGCCTTGACTGAAGAGCAGGTGGGGTGCATCCAGAAAGGCTCTTTGATAAAACTGACATCTAAGCTCAAACCTATAGGATACGTGGGAGTTCTCTAAAGGAAGGTAGAGAGAGAGACAAAAGAGAGTTCTCAAATGGACCTACCTAGACAAATAGGAATCTTTTCATCGAGAGCCTCAAACATGCCATGACTATAATATAGGGATTAATTTAAATGTCAGCTCACTCTCTCTCCCCACCTTTAGACCAGGCTTCCCCTCGGCAGAAACTGTTATATTTATCTTTTTTTAACCCAAGGCATGAGCACAACATGTACCACACAGAAGAGTTCAATAGCTGTTTTTTTGAGAAGATAAGTACAATAAATAGTTTATCACAATTGTTTCTTATTAATGAGAAGCAGTGGTATTGATGAAACCACCTCTCAGGATGGGGCCGGGGTAGTATCCTGTAGTACTTCACTAGAGATCTTTCCTGGTATAGATTGTTCCATTTAATCAATACTCTTGGTATGGCCATTTAACCAAATATAATTTTGTCTTCTTTTATCTGGCCTATAAACTTTTGTCTTAGTCATGAAGATTTCACAAACACCACTGGCTGCTACTCAACTTTTGATCTACCTCCCAGGAAGATTGTCTTAGTATTCTACCAACAAAGGGGATGAACTTAGATTGAAGTATCTTTCTTGGCAAACAGTACTTGACCATTAATCACTAATGGCTGTTTTCTTTTCTAAATTCTCACCAGTCCTCAATTTCATAATCCGTTCTTTCCACTACAAAAGTCCCTGGTCCATTGTGAAATTTTCTTTTTCATTTAGAATATCTGTTTTAGTTGGCTGTAAGATTTTTTTAAAAACAATCATATTACAATTAAACATGTTAAACTATCTCTAAATTGAAATGTGTGCTGATAATGCAATGCCTTTGCTACAATTCTGAAGATCTTATGAGACCCACATATGTAATTAGTGTCTTTGAGTTGGGCTACTAATTGGAATGGTTGAGGATTCAAACCCACCAGCAACTCACATAAAAATTTAGAAACTCAGAAAACCCAGTGGAAGGTCACTGAGAGTCTGCATTTATTAGAAGACAGTGGGACTTTATTCACCAGTGGATCTTATAGGGAGATGGTTGTTTGGCTGCTAAGTGAAAGATTGGTAGTTTGAATCCACCAGTCCCTTTGTGGAAGAAAAGACCTAATGATCTACTTCTGACATCATAAGAAACTGGATGGAAGCAGTTCCCCTCTGTCATATAAAGTTACTATGAGTCACAAAATAGACTTGACAGCACCTACAACAATGACAACTCTGTTCAAGAACTTGTGCTGAGAGTATTTAGATGGATTCCAAATAGAAATGACATATGAACGCAGTGCATTTCTTAACAGTGGCCATCAGGAAAATGAGGTAGCAGGGTGTCCATGCTGTGCGGATGCTGTGAAAGATGATAAAGTACACTGAGTTCGCCTTATTAATCACTCCTAACAGATTCTGAAATGTATGTGCGTTTCATTGCCTCCCAGCCTTTGCATATGGAAAGAGAGAGAAAAGGATTCCCTAATCAACCTGTGCTCTGGGGGCTCTAACACATTTGAGGATCTTAATTCTTCATCACACTTTCATGACAACAGCTAGGAGTGGCATTAGACAGCACAAGGCGCACCCACGTTTTTCTTGTTTCTTCCTAAAGGTGCCAAGCAGAAGGTCAGAGGGAAAGAGGAAGATCCTGAGAGAAGTAGATAGACGTAATGGGTGCAACGAGCATAGTGATGACTGTGAGGATGTGTGATGACTGCAGGAGTGAGAAAATACCTGTTCTTTGGTACATACAATGTCTATGAGGCCGAACCGACTTGACGACACCTAAAACAGCAGTGAAGTGGATTAAGACAGTGACTGCACTGATCTTGAGCATGGTGGAGATCAAGGCTGGGGGAAGACAGGATTTTGATCTGTTGTTCACGGGATTGCTTTGAGTCACGGTCAACTCAAAGACACCTAACAATGGCTATACGCCCAAGTAAACAAACATAGCAGTTTTGGAAATGATCTACCCTAGAGGGAATAACTTAAGAGAATTTTCTCATTTATGTCCCAACGGCAATGGCACCAAGAAACACGTGGTGACCTGTTTCTTAGATCTGCTTATTAGTAGTAAGTAAGGCAATTCAGTTTGGTAAGCAGAGCCCCTGACCTTCTCCCCATCTTTTTTTTCTCTTTCTGTTTGTTTCTTCTTTCTACAAACAGTTCTTGAGAATCTATTCAGGATTAGGGAAGTAACAGGAACTAATTAGGCATGGTCCTTTGTTGTCTGCCCCATGAAACTTCTGTTCGACTTGGTAATAATGTGAATGTTAGCTAAGGGGGTCAGAACTAAGGTGTTAGAACATGAAATGTGAGTAGATACCTGTAGAAGAGATAGGGATGGCTGTGTTTGGAGTCCAGGGAGCTCTCATGGCTTAGTGGTAAGGAGTTACGCTGCCAACCTAAAGGCACATGGTTCGAATCCACCAGCAGCTCTGTAAGAGAAAGATGGATAGGCTAATCTCCTCTCAGGTAATTTATAGCCTCTGAAAAGCTGCTGGAGGCTCAGCTAGGAATGAGCCCTGACCCAACAGAACATAGCATCAACAACCTGATTGGAGTCCAGGAAAATACGTTGTAGGCAGAGGGACAAGCAAGAATAAAGACATAGATACTGAGAAGATTGTATGTAATATGAGATGATGAAATGAATCCATAGTATTAAAGCACGAATGTAAGCAGTGCTGGTTCAGTGATGAACTTCTCGCCTTCTATGCAGGAGACTCCGGTTCAATCCCCAATCAATGCACTCCACGTGGAGCTTCCAGACTAAGATATACACTAGGAATAAAGGCCTGGTGTTCTGTTTCTGAAAATCAGCTAATAAAAACTCTACTGTTTGAAACAACCTGTTCCATCATTGACCACAGGAATGATGCAGGACAAAGCAGTCTTTTGTTCTGTTGGACAGGTTTGCTCAGCGATTGACCTGATTGCACCTACCATCAAACAACAACACTGATGCTAAACAGGGGTCAGTGGAACTTTCAGACTAAGACGGACCAGAAAGAAGGAAAACCTCAGTGATCCACCTCTGAAAGTTAACAACTGAAGACCCTTTGGGTCACAATGGTCTGATCTGTGACTGATCATGGATACGGCACAGGACTTGAGGACATAGTGTTCTGTCGTCCAAGTCAGAGACGGACATGTGAAGGCAGCTTATGACAACCAGAAGACATAATTTGTAGAGAAGAGAAGTTGAATGTTGCAGCGACAAGCACAGGCCAGCATTCTGTAGACCAAGTGTTTGGATTTTGCTGCAGATATAAAATGCATCTTAGCTTTGCACACCACATAATTCATTCTGTCCATTGCAGGAAATAAAAAAGCTGTGCTACTTGTCTTGTCAGAAATTCTGTATAACTATCCCTCATTATTGCTCAATTTTGGATGTAGAGAAAAAAGAATAAAAATGGAGACTTTTCATTGCCATTAGCGTTTAATTCAGCTCCCTATCATTGAACTTGCCTTTGTATGTGCTCTTTGACTCCAAAAGAGAAAGGGTGAAATACTGCTTGCTCATTTATTTATTTTAAATGTCAGTAAACACACACACACACACACACACACACACTCTCTCACACACACACTCTCACACTCACTCACTCTATTTGAACCATTGTTTGTTTTTTTCCCCACCATATAATTATCATAGCCTATAGACTACGAAGTGATGCGTAGGTCATTTGCCTCTTTCTTCTTGCTCCATTCAAATGTCTTCATTTTCTTAAATGAAGAAAACGTGCATAATAGCACTTCCCAAAAGAAAATTTTGTCACGATGGATGTGTTCTCCATCTTCCCTGTCTGCTGTAGTGGACGCTGACCCTCAGATTAACATCAAGCCCAAGGACTGTGGTTAGCATAACTGAATTACTAAATTCTAAATTTTGCTTTTATCCTGGTTGTTTCACATTTAAATGACTAGTATTTGGCAACAGTTATAAGGATGACACAGGCCAGGTGGTGGTTTGTTCTGTTGTATATATAGATCGTGGAGCAGCTGGTGGCTTCGCACTATGTGCCTTTGGGATTGTAGTGCAGCTTCTTGCCACTAGGCCACGGGAGCTCCCTATCGATAGGGTCACCAAACAACAACCAGCAGTCTCTGGCTGGTAGCTACCATTTCCAAAGGGACAGTTCTAGAGGTTCTTTTGAATGATATATTAGTGTCTCAGTTGAACTAACAACTGGAATTCTTAAAATGATCAGCTCTGTAGTCTTCATCCCCACTCCCCCTGTCAAAATTCCCAAACTAAAAATAAATCCACTGCTATAAAGACATTCCAACTCATAGTGACATTCTATTGGGTTTCTGAGGTTATGATTTTTTTTTCTTTATGAAGAAACCTACCCTTCATTCTCCTTCAGAGAATGTGGTGAATTTGAATTGCCATACTTTTCATTGGCAACACAAAGAATAATACGCTGAGTCACTGGAGGTCCTTAGTCTCTGTAAAGGACCTTAAAAAAATAACTTTGATCAGCAGCACTTTAATGACATTTAACATGAGATGCATTTGGTAACATACAATCACTCTCCATGGAATCATTTTTAGTTTCGTTTAATAGAAAACTAAGTTGATTTTTTAATATTTAACAGAGGCCAATATCTGGGCAAAACCCTAATGGATGCCAAAGAGAATTGCCCATTTATAAAGGAGAGAGCACCATTGTGCACAAGGAAGCGGTGAATTCAGGCTAGCCACAACCTCACAGACAACCTAGTTTACTGTATAAATACTACCAATAAATATTTGTGTTAACAACGAAAACAAAAATTAGCTTTGGTGAACACGGATCAGTAATGCTTATTGTGAGGGCCTTTATTTTAGCAATAACAAATATCGATGTGGTAAGTTCTACCCTTCTTACTTTCTCACGGGGTATTCTTTTCACCTGTCCAGTAGCGATTTCCTCTCCTTCTGGTTTCGCAATGCCATTTTCTTTAGAGATCAGCTTCTCTCAGATGTATGAATGTGTGTGTGTGTTTTCGTTTTTTACTTTTTTTGTCGTTGTTGTTTTGTTTGGGTTTTGGTCCCCATACTTCTGTGGAGCTGACTCCGTACTTTAGAGTTGGACTTATAATAAATCTGGCCAACTGGCATAACTCCGTCTCATCAGTTATAGCCTTGGCTAAGATATGAACTTGTGACCCACAGTCATGCAATAGGACTCAGTCTCTGAACTATTATTGACATTTCTAGGGTTTGAACATGCTGAAAAAACAGACAGCCTTCAATGGTCGACCAGTTCTCTGCCTCCCTGAGAATGTGGTCAATACTAAAGAAAGACCATAGACTCTGGAAGGAGTCTAACCTGAAGTCTACCTTCCTGTTTCATTTCCATGACCCATTACGTTCCTTGTGTCTACTTAAGTCACATTGAATCAGTATTATATTTGAATGTACTCTTCAAAGTCTTGATAAATAGAAGGATTAGTGCCAACTAGTGTATTATTTGTAAAAAGAAATTTTTTTAAATCTCATAATACAGATGCCTAAGGAAAAAGAGGAAGATCCTGAATGAGAAGAACTGACAGTGTAAACACAACAATCGGTCTGAGTATGGTAGAGATTGTGAGATTGGAGCAATAAGACAAGGTTTAAATCTGTTATTTTAAACCATGCCCCATCCTACCTGTAGGGTCACCGAGGGGGATAGTTGGCTCAACAGCACCTAACAACAACAAGAAATCATGGGGCAAATTGATCCATGTTAGGAATATGGGCACTCACTGTCCTTGAGTCAAGACCACTGATAGTCAATCCTCAAGTGAATTTCTGAGGCTGTAAATTACATAGAAGCAGCTTGCCCATCTTTGTCCCATGGAGTTGCTGATAGACTTGAACCACCAAAGAGGCACTGCCTTAACGTTAGCAGCGAAACTCCCTCCCTACTGACTATGCCATCAGAATTACCTTAGGGAGTAAGGATGGTAGGAATTAATGTTGAAAGGGAGCTAATGGATTTTCTCCTTTAATTATTTAGCTTGACTCTGACCCTGCCAACACAGGGTGCTACATTCTCTTCTAACACAGATTGAAGATTTTGCCGTCTCATCATTGATGAAAATCAAGTGTGGGCTAAGATTTAGACTCCAAATAAGATGCTCCAGAGATCAAAATTCATAATGATACCAGTGAACGTACCTTTTGTAACAGTGCAGATATTCTTCTCTATCTACCAAAGTGGGAACTGAGAGGTCAGCTTCTTTTGAAAACTGAAATGGGCTATTATCAAATTAGTCTGAAAACTTATGTACATTGTAGGGGAAGAATGAACATTGAGGAAATGTGTGCGAACTAATGTATTGTGAGCGCACACATGAATTCTTGTGGTTCTCAGCCTCAACTTGTAGCCATTGAGTGTCTTAAAGGAGTGATGCCCTCACTAGCTATATATGATTCTGTTCTAAGTGATAATTTGATAATTTTTTAAAAAAGACACTGTTCTTTCTTGAGGAATATTGTCTTAGTTACTGAGTATTATGATAACAGAAATAACATCTTGGAAACTGCATAGGTCAGTTTAACTCTGTTTTCAAGAGATGGTATGAGTCAGAATTGACTCAAAGGCAATGGGTTTGTTTTTTGAACTGGGTATGTGGAACCGTTGGGTGCTATGGTTCATTAAGCATTTGACTATGAACTGAGAGATCTGTAGTTCAAATCCATCATGAGTCATTTAAAAGAATGTTCTGGCAACGTGTTTCTAAATTTTAATGATCTTGACAACCTTAGGGCATGGATCTTTCTACTGTGAGTCAGAATCAACACAATGACCACTAAAATCAACAACACCCTAGCACAATAGGCATGTGTACATAGCTGTGGTTTACTGATCACCCACTTAATGGACATAACTATTGTTGTTTGATGTCCTCTATTCATCCACCACTCTCTAAACAATAGATTGAAACTTGGACCTATTCTGCATCATCTTCACAATCTCTACCAAACTCAAGACCATTATTACCTTCACTGGGTCAGTCTACCTCATCAAGAGCCTTCATCTCTTTAGTTCTAAACTTCGACTTTTCCAGTCATGATGCTTTTCCTCCAGAGGGCTGGCCCTTTCTGAAACCGTGTCCAAAGTAAGTGAGAGGAAATTTTACCATTCTTGCCTCTAGGGAACACCTTCGTTGCATTTATTCTAAGGCGTATTTATTTGTTCTTTGATGTCCCTGGTATATTCAGTACTTTTTATCAACACCACAATTTTGAGGCATTACTTCTTATGTGATCTTCCTATTCATTGTCCATCTTTCACATGCATATGTTGTTGTTGTTTAATGCCGTCGAGTCGTAGACGACTCATAGCGACCCTATGAACAAACAGCCTGAGCACTGTTCGTACATAGAGTTTCCGGAGGAAAGCCATTTCGGAAGTGGATGCCACTCCTGCTTCCAGGCTTGATTTAGTTGGGAAGCTCTAGCCAACACTGTCCACCATGGGTACCCATTACCATGATTGGCACATCACTGTCACAGGCTTCAGCATCACAGCAACCACGAGTTACCTCTGTACGGCAACGGACAGACCAGTGCTATACCACCTAGAAGAATGTTTGACAGGAAGACAATTTGAACCTGGCCTGAGGACCCATTGGGCTTAAGGCCACCTCCTGGTTCAAACCCTAGGCCCAGGCTGGCTAGCTCCACTCCAGGGACAGAGCAAACCTGCATGTCAAACACATTCCCGGAAAAGCAGTCGACTCCAAAAGCTTGCCACGATTCCTGCACTCCCACCACCACGCTCCTGCCTTCTGGCCACATGCATATGAGGTAATTGAAAATACTATGGCTTGGGGAAGGCTCCCCTTAGTGTTTAAACAGGCATCCTTGCTCTTTAGCACTTTAAAGAAGTCCTCGGCAGCAGATAGCAGATCCTAGGCTGTTTCAAATTTTCCCATCATCACCATGCTACAGTGAGTATCCTTATACGCCAGCAAGATTTCTCTGTACCATCCTTAATTTATGGCATTTGGATCCCTGGTATAATACCAGTAAGTATTCCACATTCTTGCTTACAAATGCTCCCAGCTGAAATAGGACCTATATACATGACCTGATCTTTGCTGATGGTTTTATGCACTCCAACAGCAGAAGAATAAGATGTGTTTTCAATTCCCCTATAGGAATGAGGGATGTTTGCCCAGGGATGATACTGCCAAACCCATTCTGGGGACACTAACCTCCAAGATGAAGATGATTTGTTTGGAGGCATTTGAAATCAAAGTTCAGGTTTATTTCTCATAAGTCTGTTATTTGGAGGGAGATTTCATGAACTGTTCTTATTTATCTTGGACCTGCAGGGCACGGGCCTTTTATGAGATGGGTGTTTTTAAAGGAACAACTTTATTCTTGGGAAGGTTGACAGGACTTTTAATGAGGAAAGAAATTAGAAACCAGAGCCGGAGGCAACATGGTCAGTTAAAAGAAAAGGGACACAAGGAAGAACCATCCAATTTAAAATGCCCTTTCAAGTGTTTATTATTGTAAATATCCTTGTACAGTTCCCTTAATAGTTATAGGTGACAAAAACATACAGATATTCTTGGGTATTTCTTAACAGGAAAGAAGTTGCCCAATGCCTATCATTGTAGTTAAGCTTTATCTAGTCCATTGTCAGTTGAAATTGTACAAATCAAATACAGTATTTGGTGCTGTCTGCCAGAGCTAGTGAATTGGTCTACAGGGTCAAATCCACCCTACTTGCCTACCATGCTGTTGTTGTGGATTGCAGCCAAGTGGAACATGACTAGTAGCGACTCTATGAACAAAAGGCCTAAAACCTTTAGATAACTATCATCATTTCTCAGAGTTCATACAGTTTCCAGAGGCATGTTGTTTAGGAGGTGGATGCCACTCCTGCTTCCAAATGTTATGAACAGAAGAACGAAATGTTTATTTTACCATATGGAGTAGAGGAGAATGAGAACATGAAAATGGGCAAAGAAGCTCCACGTTAAGATCTCTGGTGGCCTACTGGTTAAGGAGTTGTACTGCCAACCCAAAGCCAAGTGGTTCAAATCCTCTAGCTACTCTACAGAAGAAAGATGGGCAATCTATCTCCTCTTGCATGATTTGCAGCCTCGGAAGGCCTGCCAGAGGTTCTTAAAACCCAGGAGTTGGTTCTGACCCAACGGCAATATGTTACTTAGTTATTTAACTGAAGACCTTCTAAGTCATTGGTCAGTGCTGTGTGTGTGTGTGAGTGTGTACGTGATCTGAGTGGTAAACATTTATAAAGCAAATTGGTGTTCCTTCAATGATTCAGACACATTTTGTTGTATAAACATTAATTACAATGTGATCGATCATACTCTTCCCACTTTCTGCTTGTAACTCTCTTTCCCATTTATCCTTCTGTCTTAACTCTGCCTGTCTCCCCGGCTTCATCCTTGGATAAGTGCTACACTTTGATCTTATATGGTTCATTATTCTGAGAAGTAAGTGTCTCCCTGGTGTTACTGGTCATGCTCTAGAACTGTTGCTTGTTTGGATGATTGTTGAGCTAGGAAGGTAAATTTTGTTTCAAGTTTTAAAGATGACAAATGGTCATAGTCTCAGAATTTACACTAGTTTCTATTAGATATGTGTGCCTGACTTTTTTTTTCATCAAAGTTTTGTCACCACTCAGCAACACCTGTTCATTCACATACATGATGCCCACATGTTTTAATTTATGTATTGTATATACTTGGAAAAAGACATCATGCTTGGGAAAGTAAAGGGCCAAGAAAAGAGAAGACTGTCAATGAGATAGATTGAGTTGGTGACTGCAACAGTAGGCTTGAAAATAGTGGCGATTGTGAGGATGACACAGGATGGGGCAGTGTTTGGACCTGTTGTTCACAGGGTCACTATGAGTCAGTCAACTCCATGGCAGCTAACAAGAACAAGAACAGTAGCAATAGCAACGTGCTTTTGTGCTATAGTGTCAAAACTGAGATGTATTTCAAGTTGACTATCTCTCAGCCACTATGTCTGTCTTTCAGTTTGTCAGGTTGTGGTAGCTTTCATTTCCTTAAGAAGGTAGAAATTTTATCACTTGTATTTCAAATATTATCAAGGGCATCTGTGATACACTTTTTTTTCAGCAAAACTTAAAAAAGTAAGATAGGCTAAGAAGAAAGTTATGATAGTATACTTGCAAAAATTAGCTCAAGAAAACACTACAGATTTGGTCATGCTTGCTTTCAAGCATTATCAGGAAAGAGAAATCACAAGAAAAGGACATTATTGTTGTTGTATACCATAGCGCCATAACCGAGCCATAGCTCACCCACTGGTGGGTTTTCAGAGGTAGTTAATCGCATAGGAGAGGATTGCCCATTCTTCTCCCATGGAGCAGCTGGTGGCCTCAAACCATGTGCCTTTGGGATTGCAGCACAGAGGAGAGAAGCCTTTGATGAGAAGGACTGACACAAAGTCATATTAGTAGACTCAAACATGCCAAACCTTTTCAGGATGGCTTGGGACTGGACCACATTTTGCTGTGGTCTACTTGGTATCAATCAGTCTGGAACCATTTTGGTGTTTTCAAAGTCTAAATTGGTATGTTTGTTAGTTTGTTTTCCTGGCTTATCCTGGGGGATGGGGGGGGAGTGGGGGAAATTACTGTCCTAGAGAATCTTGTGATTTAAAAATACTCTGTGTTGAATCAACTTTAAGTGTAGGAAGAAAGAAAAATCAATCCCTGATCAGACCCAGTAGAAACTGTCTAATAGGAGGGGAAAGCTAGGTTGATATCCTCCTTGACCAGCCAAAACCCACTGCCAGGAAGTCCCTGCCCTATAGGTCTTTCCAGGTTGTAAATCTATGTGAAGGCAGACTGCCTTATCTTTCTTCCTTGGTGTATTTGAAATTCTGACTTTTTGGTTATCAGCTGAATGTTTTAATTGCTGAACTACCAAGGTTCTTGATCAGGGTTGTTACGGGCTGTAGAATCCACTTTGATTCATAGTGAACCCATGAACAAAGAGTCTGAATCCTGCCCTCTCTTGTCCCATTCTCCTCATTTCTGATACACCCGAGGCCATTTTTACAGTCTCCGTGTCAAATAGAGAGATGCAGGTGGCTGAAGGAATAGACTGAGTAGCCCATGCCCAGTCCTTTCTCCTTGTCTCCCCCATCAATGACGTTCTTCCTTCTCCAATGGGATGTAAGTGAGGTAGAGAGAGAGACCTTGATGATAACTGTCAAGTGCCCTCAAGCTGGTTCCATATCACAGTGGGTGGTCCCACACACAACAAAAGAAACACTGGCTGGTCCTTTACAGTTGTTGACAAGATTGAGCCCATTGCTGCAAAAAACTGTGTCAGTCTATCTCTTTGTAGGTCTTCTCTTTTTCAATGAGCAAATGAGATGTCTTCCTCTAGGGATTGGCTTCTCCTGATACAATGCCTGAGGATGTGAGGTGAGGCTTCCCCATCCTTGTTTCCAAGGAGCCCTGTCACTGCCCTTCTCCCAAAGTAGATGTGTTCTTTTGGCAGATCTTGGTGTATTGAATATTCTTCACGTACATCACACTTTAAAGCCCTCAATTCTTCTTCTATTTCCTTATTCATTATTGATTAGAATTGCTAAGCACTTTATTCTATGACAGATAATGCAACATACTTATTGGTGATATGAAAATATTATGTAGCTGTGTTTAAGAATGACATAGGGAGCTCTGGTGGCCTAGTGGCAAGAAGCTGCACTGCAATCCCACAGGTATGCAGTTCAAATCCACCAGATGCTCTGCTGGAGAAGGAGGGGCAATCTCCTCCTGTACCAGTCAGGTCTGATTTGATGGTACACATAATAATAATAATAATAATAATAATAATAATAAAATAAATAAAAAAAGAATGATGTATAACTTAATATGTTTAAGAATGACCTATAACATATCTACCATTGGAATCTTTGAGTGGTGCAAATGGTAAGCTTGCCAATTTATTAACTGAAGTTAATAAGTTGTTTGAGTACATTCAGAGGTGTCTCAGAGTAAAGACCTGACCATCTGCTTCAAAAAAGTCAGGCTTTGAAAACTTAGGGCACGCTTCTATGCTGAAACACATATGGTTGCATGAGTAGTTGTTAATGCAGGGCACCTTGTTAAGTCTATCACCAAGGACTCTTAGATAATACATGGACCCTTGCCGTCCACTATGCCCCTGTATTTCTGGGTGTTAAGTCAGTGGTTCCTAACTGGAAGCAGTTTTGATGCTCATAGAATACTTAACAATGCTTAGAGACACTTTTGAGTGTCATAAGTAGGGTAGAAGGAGCGCCCAGCGCCCAGGTAATGGAAGCAGGGAATGCTTTGAATATTCTACAATGCACAAATGAAAATGTAGACTGGGTAATTCTGAGTTGTTGGAGCACATTGTGCATTGTAGAATATTCAGACAGCTCAGAATTACCCAGTCTACGTTTTCATTTTGCCAACGTTGAGAAAACCCTGTTGTAGGTGACAACACATCATTGTGATGATTTTGTTTCTCTCTTCTCCCTCCTGGGCTTTGGGTGTTGTTTGAAAGTACTGGGAAAATGTATCCTCATACTGAATCATGTGAAAATCAAGGTTATCTAATATTTTAGACTAAACGTGGCCCCTCACCTTGTGAATCTTGCCTGTAAATCCCTACCAAGTGCATTCCAGAATAACTGAGGTGCAGTGCGACGTCTGTGACACGGACTTCATGTTTCCTGAGGGCCAGTGTTCCTTTCCACGCTATTAACTTCCCCAAAGTCCATAGCCGGCGGGTGGTGCTGGCGCGGACAAGGAGGGATGAATGATTGATGGAGTGTGAGGCTCCCATGTAGAAGCAGGCTAGTTGGATGCTTTCTTTAAGATCATATTTTATATACAACTTCAGGTCAGGCCGGGCTGTGGATATACAGTGCCTGACCCTAGGACGGAAGAACTATTGATTGTGTTCATACAGGGAGCTATCCAAATGATTTATTTATGCAGCAGTGCAGCTCTCTGCTTGCTTGGAGGTAAGGCAGGGACTGGAACGGTTTGGGGTGTGTGTGTGTGTGTGTGTGTGTGTGTGTGCGTGTGTACACTTCCCCATGATCCTCCTTATTTCTGCTGCGCTTGTAATTAGCTCCTCTGACCCTATAATTACACTTTGCTTTTTCTACCTCTAAGTGCTCATTTGGTTTTCTTATTTCTTGTTGATTTCATACTCTTAAGCCACAAAGAATCGGGCTTTTGGAAAAACAAAAAACAGAGCAAGTTATCAGAACAAAGACTGGAGCTCTGGGCAGACAGTTGAATGGTTGTGCCCAGGATTGTTTTGTTCTTAAATCTGAGAAGAAGCTTTTTAAGGGTTAGGTTTTTAAAAACATATCGGCCTGATCCTTCCCAAATAAAATTATAACCCTCAAGGAAAATACCAGAATGTGTTCATTAACTCAGATATTTAAAAGTCCAGCCAATGGTGAGGTTGTGGAGAGACTGGAACCCTTATTCACTGTTGGTGGGAGTGTAAAATGGTGCAACCACTATGGAAAGCTGTGTGGCGCTTTCTCAGAAAGTTGCAAATAGAGATACCATTTCACTCAGCAATTCCACTACTGGGAATATACCCTAAAGAGACCATAAATGACATCCAAGTAGATATATGCATACCCATGTTTATCGCGGCTTTGTTCACAATAGCAAGGAGTTGGAAATAACCTAAGTGCCCATCAGCAAATGGATGGGGAGAAAAGCTGTGGTATATTCGCACAATGGAATACTATGCTGCATTAAAAACAAGGAACTCATGCAATATTATTCAGAATGGGTGACCCTGGAGGACATGATGCTGAGTGAAATATCTCAGTCACGAAGGGACAAATGCTGTATGGTGCCACTGTTGTAGAATGAGGCTGACATCGGGGTGGGGGTAAGACTGAAAAAAACTGGATAAATTATGTTTGCTGCATTGAAGTCTATGAGGGAGAGAGTAGTTTAAAAGTATTATATATTAGGGCATTATGTTTATCATAAGAGTACAGAATGAGGGTTGCAGAGTGAATTCTATTTGGGGTGGAGGTGTGCGGGGGCGGGGGGGGATTGTGTACCAATGAAGGAGTTTTTCTTTTCCTTTTCAAGGAGAGGAGTGAATGGGGGATGGGGGTGGGGTGGGCGGGAAAAAAAGTGCAACAATGAATGAAGGAAGTTCCAAAATCTCTGTAGATGTTCATTGAAATAAAAGAAAACAAACAACAACAACAGCAACAAGAAAAAAACAGTCCAGCCAAGTTTACCCAGTTCTGTTCTGTTGTAATTGTTCAAAGTGAACAATTAAGTTCTAAGAAGGAGACCTTGACACATCAAACCTGATGTCAATTGCTCTTAAGTGGATTCTGACTCTTGGCAGTCCTTGTGTGCAGAGGAGAACTGCCCCAGAACTGTGAAGGCTGCGCCCTCTCTGGAGCAAGTCATCATGTCTGTCTTCTGAAGTACTGCTGGGTGAGGCTCAAATGCCAACCTTCTGGCTGGTCATCAAGCAGTGACTGTTCACCAAGGTTCCTTCCTCAAAAGGAAAGCCCTAAGAAATGTTGTTGTTGTTGTTGTTATGTGCCGTCGAGTTGTTTGCGACTCATAGCGACCCTATGTACAACAGCCCTAAACCCTGCTCTATCCTGTGCCAATCTCATTGTCCCTGACACACCCATCCTGATTACCCCAGTCACTGAATCAATCCACCTCATAGAGGGTCTTCCCCGTCTGCGCTGTTCCTCCACTCTACCCAGCTTGATGTCCCTCTCCAAAGACCTGTCTCTCCTTACAACATGTCCAAAGTATGTCAGATGAAGCCCCAGAATCCTTGCCTCCAAGGAGCAGCCTGGTTTAACCCTCTCTAGGATAAATCTGTTTTCTTGGCAGTCCATGGTACATTCAATACTCTTCTCCAGCACCACAGCTCAAAGGCATCAATTCTCCTTCTGTCCTCCCTAGTCATTGTCCAACTCTCTGATGCATAACAAGTGATTGAAAAAACCATGGCCTGTATCAGACACACCTTAGTCTCCAGAGAGACACTGCTGCTCTTGAGTACTTTAGAGAGGTCCCTAAGCACAGACTTTCCCATCGCAATACGTTTTTTGATTTCCTGGCTGCTGGTGCCAAGAGTGTTGACTGTGGAGCTGAGCAAACTGAAGCTGTGAACAGTCTCAATCTCTTCACCATCCATCCTGATGCTTCCGATTGGTCCAGTGGTGAGAATCTTTGTCTTCTTGACATTGAGCCTCAGTCCATACTGAAGGCTGCAGTCCTTGACCTACTGCAGCAAGTGCATGAGGTCCTCCTCAGTTTCAGCGAGCAGGGTTGTGTCATCTGCATAACCCAATGAAATATACACAGTCCAGTTTTGTCTGTGACATTCAACACAGATTTCAATAGTCATTGTCTTGCATTTCCAAGTCAATCTAGGGTTGTTACATTATATTTAAATTGAGGGAACAAATTTCTCTTATCCTGCTGTATTGGTTCTGTGGTGCTGCTATAACAGAGATGCCACAAGTTGATGACTTCAGTGAACAGAAAAGTGTTCTTTTAGGGTTCAAGAGACCAGAAGTCTGAATGCAGGGTGCCAGCCCCAGGAGAAGGCCCACTCTCCCTTGGTCGTGGAGGAGAGTTCTCTATCCCTTCATCGTCTTTCGGTCCGGCATTAGCTAGACACCTTCACGTGTCTTGGCCTTCTCCTACATCAGTTAAGTTTCCTAGTGCAGGCATCTGAGTCCAAAAGGATGTACTCTATTCCTGGTGATGTTAATGACTTGATGGTACTGAGGACTGTAACCTTCACCCTGCTACCCCCTTTCACTCACTTTCCTCTCTCCTTTTGTTTATATTAAGATGGTCTATGGCCAGACCACCCTGAACAGCACCCATTAATATTGAGATAAGAGGTATTACTGCCACACCCAAGGGAAACACCCTTTATATCAGATTAGGGCTGTGATGGGATTGAGGGATGTTGCACTGCACCCCTAATCCTTCTACAGCTACTTGGTTTATGAGATCATGAGCTGATTGTTACATAGCTTTCACATTCTAGCACTATATACTTCTGTTATGGGGGGGGCACACACGGTTCTATCCACGACACTTGATAACTCGAAGTGCTCAATATTAGCTGCTGCCCAATATTAACTTCTACAGTGAGAGAAATATCACCTACTTGTGCTCTCCAGCAAGGTAACCAGCGTCACCCATGACTACGGAACACTTCAAATATGACTAATGCAATGGAAGCACTTACAGCTTGGTTGATGTTTTTGGTTGGTTTGTATATTCTTACATTACTGTTATTGTTGTTGTGAGTCATTGAGTCAGAGCTGACTCATAACTGATCCTCTAGTGGGTTTTCAGAGGCAGTAAATTGCACGGGAGGAGATTGCCCATTCTTCTCCCCTGGAGGCACTGGTGGATTTAAACTGTGTGCCTTTGGGATTACAGCCCAACTTGATACCTCTAGGCCATTATAGTCCCTTACTGGTTAAATCTAATTTCTAAAGGGGGAAAAAAAATAAAGTGTGAACATACATCTCTTTGTGCTCGATGTCTCACTGCCATTGAATCGATTCTGACTCATAGCGAACTCCCCTTGGGTTTCAGAGGCAATAAATCTTAAGAGAAGAAAACCATCTTTCTTCCACAGAGCATCTGGTGGGTTTGAACTCATGGTCTTTTGGTTAAGAGTACAGCGCACTTTTGACTACACATTGTCCTAACTCCTTAAATATCATTATTATCCGTGTTTATATCCATACTTACAGACTCCTAAACTTAAAAGTACAAACAAAAGCATACAGAGATCAATCCAAACTGTTCATATAAGATGGAGACTTGGCACAGGTATCTCTCCGATTCAGGCTGGCACCTCACCGTCCTTTGTCCGAGTTGTTTTGAGAAAGTGAATGGGAGTCTTATGCGCTCATTCATTCATGCATTGCATTTCTCTTGTTGTGCACCATCAGCACAGAAAAGACTCATTTCGATGATGTCTAAGGCTGCATACCAGCAACCATAAGGGGAGAGGGAGATGGACGTATAAACAAATGCATAAACCACAGCCAGTCTCTGAAACGAAAGCCACATGTCTTATGAAAAATCCCTTCTTAATGAAAGCCATTTGCAAAGCCCCTGGTCGACTGGTAAACATCCACTAATGCCTTTCTCACAGTCTCTCTCCTGCGAGTGGCAGAGAAATGGCTTACCAGGGACTGCATTGACAGGGTTATTGATTCCAAGTCTTAGCACCAACACAGATTTCTCTTAGGTTAGTAAGAAGAGATCAACAGTTTGCTTTGTCTTCCATTTTGGAGGAGTTGTTGATTTTATTTTTAAAATTTATTTTTGTTGTTTTGGAGATCTAGATCGATCTATCTATCTATCTATCTATCTATCTATCTATCTATCTATCTATCTATCTATCTTCTCAGGTCATGTTGTAATTCACCTTCCTTTCTGAAATTGTTCCTCTCCCAGTAACATGGACTCACTGCTCCCTAAGATGCCTGTCTAACTTTTTAAGTTGCTTTTGTCAATTTCATCCCTTATAGGTAGTTTCCCACAGAGTATGTATGATGCGTAATACAGGCACTTTACTAATTAAGCTAAACTATAATAATGTAATATTATAATCGTGAAACTTGATCTCACATACATTTAGAATATTTGCAGGAAGTGATAGACCTTGGAAAAAATATTATGCCCCCACAAAGTAGAGTGTCAGCAAAAGAGAGGAAGACCTTCAACAAGATGGATTGATACTGTGACTGCAATAATGAGATTGAGCATGGCGTAAATCTTGATCATGGCTCAGGACAGGACAGGGATTCCATCTGTTGTTCCTAGGGTCACTATGTGTTTGATTTGATATGTCAGCACCTAAAACCTTCAGTATTTTAATATACACAAGAATATGAATGTATTTTTTTTAAAAAATTGAAATATTAAGGAAAGAGAGAGGAGAAACCAAAAAAGCACTTCGATGAATCAGTAGAAATAAATTAAGACAGACTTAGAATGAAATCTTTGTATTTAAAACTTGAACTGTAACCCAGAAGAGCAGTGTCTGTTAGCTTTCGAAAGCATTAACACATCTCATCCAAAGTGTTTATGCATGAATAATTTAGAAGTTTGAGCAGAACTCTGGGTAGACAGTTTCTTTTTCCTTGCCAAACCAGTAATGCCAGTTGTACATAGCTGAATTATTATAATAGCCAGGTAATACCATTGTGAAGATACATATACCTTTCAGGGACTTAAACCTAAAACTCTCCATTGGTTTTCCCAGGCTATAAATCTTCCCCCCACCCATATAGCTATATTTCTAAAACATATCTATCTATCTATCTATCTATCTATCTATCTATCTATCTATCTAGCCATCCATCCACATGCGCACATACACATATATATGCATTATTTACACATACATCATTCATATACATTGTGTTTCATACAATCTTTCATTTGTATTTTATATAATTAATTACTTTTGACCTATGCCTATCAGAACCACATCTTCTTTTGATGCTTCCTGGATCATTTAAGATTTTGCCCATAACATCCACTAATATTATGACTTGAGGCCCAAATTTTATAGAGTACTCGTGGGCCTTCTGAAGAAAAAGACTGATAACCCAATTACAAAATGGGCTATTAATCTTTATGGGTGGAGACTGCCCTTTTCCCCCCACCTCTCCCTCTTAGAGCAGCTACTGGAGTTGAACTGCCAGTGTTTGGATTATCAGCTTGTCATGCACTATACCACCAGAGTTCATTTTCCGAGCTTAAGCATTAAGCAAAGGAGCCCTTGTGATGAAGTGGCGCAAACATTTCACCAATAAAAGAAATGCAAGCGGTTCGAATATACCAAGTGCTCCACAGGAGAAACATGTGGCAGTCTATTTCCATAAAGATTTATGTTGTTCTGTGCCATCAAGTTGACTGTGACTCATAGTGATCCTATGACAAACAAATCTGAACCTGTCTCTATCCTGTGCTGTCCTCACCATCTCTGATATATTTGAGTCCTTTGTTGCTGTGTCAACCCATCTTGTTGAAATCTTTCTGTCCTACACTGACCCAACACCTTTCTCACCGTGATACCCTTCTCCAAAGACTGGCCCTTTCCTAACAAGGTGCTCAGGGTATGTGAGATGAAGTTTCTTCATCCTTTTTTCCCAGAAGCAACTTTGTTGAACTTTGTCCAAGATATACTTATTTGTTCTTTTGTCTGTCCATGGGCTATTCAGTATTCTTCTCTCAAGGGCATAGATTCTTCTACCATCTTTTGTAATTGTCCAGCTGTTAGACACAGAACAAGTAATCAGAAGGACCAAGGCTTGAATCAAGCATACCTTAGTCTTTAACAGACATCTTTGCTGGTCAGTACTTTGGAGGGGTCCATAACAGCAGTTTTTCCTCAGTGCAAAGACATCTTTGGAAGTTCTGTGGGGTCCCTATGAATTGGGGTTGACTTTACAGCAATGGAATAGGATTTTAGTCCTGAGCACCGCTAGGATGCTAATCCTTTCTGAACAGATGCAGTCAAATTGGAAGTTAAACCTCCTATTGTAACAAGCTACCACTGGGGACCAAAAGTAGCTAGCATTCTATTTTTCCTCCCCTGCATAGTGAAGTGAGCAGGGCATATGGCACATTTTAATTTCAGCAAATATTAATTTTTCATGGGAAATGTACACCTGGCTTGGTATTATTGTTCTTGTGTTATTTTAATGACAGAAACTCACTTATATGGTTTTATTTTTTTAAAAAAAGAATTACTATAACTAGCTAATTTTTAAAAATATTTAAATTCATGCTGCTGTTGAAAATCAACACAGTAGAACATACCCCTTTTCAACAATGTCTGCATGTACATGTCAATGACATTGATTACATTCTTCAGCTTGTCCACCCATACTCATCCTCTTCTACCAGACTCTCCCTTTCCATTCACATGATTTCATTGCCCAAAAAACTCCCTATCTAACTTTTCAAAGTGCTGCAGTTAGAACAGCAGATACATTTTTAAAAGAGTGTAGTACTCAAGACAGACATTCTTTACTAAGAAACGTGTGTGTGTGTGTGTGTGTGTGCGCGCCCTGCTTCAAAGGAAATAAATACTAATGCTAGACCCACTGAAAAGTAGAAAGTTCTGCCATTAATTGTATTACCACTAGTTATGTATTGAAATGTATCCCATCTCTCTCATATACATATATATATATATATCTGTGTGTGTGTGTCTATATATTTGGAAGCAAGAGTGACATCCACTTCCTAAATATCATATCTCTGGAAACTCTATGAACTTTAATAAATGTCAATAGTTGTAGAGGGGCTTCAAGCCTTTTGTTCATAGGTTTGCTATGAGTCATGCTCAACTCGAAGGCAATAACAATCACACACACACAAGTGTAAAGGGAATGGAGAAAGGATTAAAATTGTCAGTAATTTCCTCTTACTTGGATCTGCAATCAATCACCTTGGACCCAGCAGTCAAGAAATCAAAAGATGTATTGCAATGGAAATTGAAGATGTTTGTTATTAGGAACCTCTCCACATTCCCGAGGAACAGTGATGTCAGTTTGAAGACTGAAGTGTGGCTGATGCAGGCCATACTCTCTTCAATCACTCGCTGTGCATCTGAAAGCTGGACCATGAAATAAGTGTGAAAGAAGAAGAATTGGTTCCTTTGAGTTGCAGTGTTGGAGAAGAGCACTGAGTATCCCATGGACTGCCAAAATAATAAACAGATTTGTCTTGGAGAAGGTACACCTTGAGTACTCCTTGGGGCAAGGATGGTTAAACATCACCTCACTTATTTTGGGCATGTTGCTGGGAAGGGTTACGTCTTGGGAAGGGACATCATGCCAGGAAAGATGGAGGGTAAGCGAAAGAGAGGGAGACCTTCAACACGATGGATTAACACAGGGACAGCAGCAAAGGGCTCGTGTGTGTCAGAGAGGACGAGCGTGACAGTGTGACAGGACAAGGCTCAGATCTGTTGTTCCTAGAGTCACTATGAGCCATACTAACTTGATGGCACATGACAACAGCAACAACAACAAATGTATAGCACATTTAGCACCAAACTACTAGAAAGCAGGAATTCTGTGCTAAGTAGATACGGTGGTAGCATTCCTTCCTCCACATGGTAGACCTGTCTTTGATTCTTGGCCAATGCACAACAAATGTAGTCACCAAAGCTTTTATGTCGTTGTGATGCTGGACAAGTCTCAGTGGAACTTCCCAACTAAGGTGGACTCTGAAATAGTTCATCACGGGAAGAGGAGCGCAGGACAGGGCATTGCATCTCTTTGTGTGTGTGGGTTACCATGACTCTAGGACAATATCAAGGCGGCTAATAACAATAATAAAGACCTCATTTTAATACAAAGTTCTGTTTATGATATGAGTTTGCTGTGCTCAATGCTAGACATTCCCCTTCAGTATTTACTGCCAGATAGACCCGCAGTCAGAACAGAAGGTAAATCTGGTCCAAGAGAAAAAAGAATAAGTTCTAGTGAATTCTCCTGGGAGTTCTGATGACGGTTGCTCTACTAACCCAAAGCCTCTGCATGTCCAGTGGTTCGAATCCACCAGCAGCTCAGAGGGAGAAAGATGGGCAGTCTCTTCCCCTTATCGCGTATAGCCTCAGAAATGGATGGAGGGTCATTATGCGTGAGCGCCGACTCAGTGGCAAAAATTCATGGTTTGTTTTGTTTGATTATTTAAAATGTATTTTACGGAATGGAGTTTTAAAGACATAAACAGTAATTGATGTATTTTTGAGCGTGTGAAATTGTTTTCCACCTATCAAAGGAGTCACATGGCAGAACGGTGGTGAGTGCATTCAGCTGCTAATCCAAAGGTTAGTTGGTCAAACCCACCAGCCACTTCATGAGAGAAAGATGTGGCAGTAAGCTTCTATAAAGACTTAGAGTTTTGGAGACACAATGGGGCAGCTCGACTCAGTCCTGAAGGGTCTCCATGAGTCAGAATTGTCTTGATGACAATGGGTTATAGCTATTAAACTCTGCTGATGTTCGCCTTATTTCTGTGTCCCTGTAAAGGAGAACTAGTGTGTGTGTGTGTGTGTGTGTGTGTGTGTACAAACAAAAAAAAAACCTGTCCACCCCAAAACAAAACTAGACACATGCAGTGTCAGTTTTCAGCTACTCATAAGCTCAACATAGTTTTTAATGATTTTATTAGGAAGACTTCTAGATTCTATTTTGTCATTCACCTCCCTGAGGGAACTTTAGACCTGGCAAGCCTGTTTGCTATTCCTATCAGATTAAGAGGTAGGATGGGGGGTGGGGAAGAAAAGAGAATAATGGAAATTTCACACGTTATCCAGTGTTTGTTAGGGCTTTGTTGTGTTATTTTTTAAAAAATCCAGTTTCTTGCCCTGACAATTTCTTAACTCTGTAGACCTTGATGTTTTAATCTCATGCATTTTGATAGAGCTTGATATTCATAACTGGTGGATTTGATAAATTTTTAAGCAGGAAGTGGACTATGATGGGAAAAACACAAGGGGAGTTTTGCATTTTGCACCTTGTAGTCAAGCCTTCAAGTTTCATTTTCACTTTTTGCACTAAGAGTATCCCTTGGGGGCATGAGGGCTTCCTAAAGCTGACTTCCATCCATATTAAAACGTCTTGGGCCGAGCTTCCCAATATTCCAATTTCAGTGCAGATGGTAATACCTGTGCGTGAACAGCAGAATAGATATCAGTTTAAAACTCGTATAAATATACATTTCTACTCCATGTGTGAACGCATAACGTGAAGGATAAAGCTTGTCATTTCAACATAAGTAGAATAACAAACAGATTGCGAGGGGGAGCTCTGTGGTTTCGAATCACAGTGAGCCACGATCACCGCAGAGTTTCAACATAATTGAATCCCAAACAATAGATGCAGCAATACGCTCCCACTCATCATCTTCGTAAGCAAATTAAGGTGTTAATTTAATCTGAAGAATGTTTGTACTATGATGTTGCGGAGTAGCTTCTGGCTCATAGAAACTTCCCTGATGTCAGGTCAATTACAGCTCATAGGGGCCCTCTGCTGGGTTTCCCACTGTGCCTTCCACCATCATTCCTGTATCGTCTTTGAATTTTATGGTTTCCGTTAGCTTCTGTGGAATTGTCCCCACACCCATGTATGAGAAAACGAACCATTACCCAGCCCCGTGTCATCTTCATCATTTGTCTGCTTGAGTCTGTTGTAGTGGCTGTTTTATCATTGAGGGGATTCCCAGTTTGTATTGACAAACATGATCTCCTTTTATAGAGATGGATATTTCCTGACGATGTGACCAACATAAGAAAAAATGGCACGACCCTTGCACCTAAAGAATATTCCAAA
The DNA here is from genome assembly GCF_000299155.1 of Elephantulus edwardii. NCBI lineage: Eukaryota > Metazoa > Chordata > Mammalia > Macroscelidea > Macroscelididae > Elephantulus > Elephantulus edwardii. The sequence goes on along the minus strand of NW_006399912.1, from coordinate 5,076,118 downwards.
ATGTTCCTTGGAATTTACTCAGTGCCAACGTGTTCAGAATATACAACAGGAGGAGGATATTTTGAGGGGTTTTGGTCTCGTTTCCCCCACAAAGCAAAGCAGAGTAGAAGTCACGTAGACTCTGTCAAGGCTCTGTTTTTGTTCTCTCTCTCACACACACATACACACTTTCGCCCTGGCTATCTGTCTATCTGTCCATCCCATCCCATCCCATCCCATCCCATCCCATCCCATCCGATCTCATCCCATCCCCTCTCATTCAGCTATCTATCTATCTATCTATCTATCTATCTATCTATCTATCTATCTATCTAGCTAGCTAGCTAGCTAGCTAGCTATCTAGCTATCTAGCTATCTATCGATCTATATCTCTATCTATCATCTATCTTTATCTATCTATCTATCATCTATCTATCTATCTATCTATCTATCTATCTATCTATCATCTCTACCTAATTCCTTGTTGTGCCAAAACTGACTCCCCTCCATTGGGTTTCTGAAGCTATAAACTGCACAGAAGGGGATTGTCAGTCTTTCTCCTGAGGATCCCTCAGTGGATTTGAACCACCAGAGAGAGGCACAGCCTTTGGGTTAACAGTGCAGGTCCCCACAGATCAGGCCCCCAGAGCTCCTTTGTTGATAATTACCATCATGTGGTAGAGTAAACTGCTCCAGAGGGTTTCTTAAGGCTAGTCGTCTTTTGAAAGCAGGTATCTTTCAGAGCACCTGGGGGTGGATTCAAACCACCAACCTTTCATCTAGTAGTGAAGCATGTAAACATTTGTGCTACTCAGGGGACTACTCGTTAAAAGTTGTAAAAATGAAAGTTCTGATGCTATAAAAAATTAAGTTGGAGTTTAGAGCTCCTCAAAATTAGACCTCAGGAGCCCCATAGAGATTCTTAAAACAAACAAAACTCTCAATATGCTCATTTCCCTGACACTGTGGGGTTGACAAGGAACATTGTGCTGTGTTCAAATAAAGAAGTGAAGGACTGTTTTCCTATAATGGGCTCCCTTCTGAGGCAGGGCTTACACCCAGATCAATCCTCTGACTGTTAGAAATGCAACACTTATTGATAGCCCACCCAATTCCAGTGGACAATGAGGCCACCATTAGGGTCAGGGTCGCTATTGACTAAGGGTGGGGAATTGATTTGAGAACGACACATTTCAGGCCAGATGGAAGAGAATCGCTTAGTCATCTGTTTCTTTTCTAAGAAAGGCTCATTGATTCTTAGGGATCTTACCTGAAATTCAGATGACCGTGCACATCCCCTCACGGGTGACCTATCTAGCTACAAACCCCCTGCTTTGGGACTTAGGTTGGAAGGTCAGGAGCATGACAGTCTGTTTGAATTGTGAATGCATGATAAGAAAGCACCCTCAGTAGAACACTTCTCCACTAAGATGCCGAGATTCCCTGACCAAGTGGCGTGCTCGCCAAGAACTGTTGATGAAACATTTATCAGGTGTGTGGAGTTAAGGTCACAAAGAGCACACGGACGGAAATAAGCCAGCTAGAGGAGGCAAGATTCTGCAGGCCAGTTGCCTTCCTGGTTTCCCCGTTCTAAGCAGCAAACTCTTCCCAGCAAAAGCCAGATTGCTCCCACTATATTCAGATCGTCATCAATAATGCAACAGAATACATTAAGAAGCTCTTTCAACTTGGGATTGCAAGCAGAAACAACAACAGGGATGAGTAAGTCTGTAGGGACAACAGTGTTCTGTGTTTTCCAAACCCATTTTGTTTCCCTCCTGGTATGCAGGTAGACTTTGTATCCCAGCCTCAAAGATGTGTAATTGTGGAGTAAGATCTTACCTTGGCCAATCTCAAAGAGATGGAAATCATGAATGTCAATTCCACGTGTGGTGTGGGTATAAGCTCCCGTGTGACCCTTCTCAGTCTCCTTTGTTCAGAAGATGGCTATCTTATCAAAATGAAGAGACATGGGTCCCTGAATGGTTGTGTGAGAACACAGGGCCCCGTCTATCAGAGTGCACTGAATTGCATATGAGCAATGAATGGGCTTTCGTTCTGGATAAACATGCAACATCTGCTAATACGTGTGGTAGGAATGTGCCCCTTATGTAGTATAACATCTAACCCAAGACTATTGACTTTCTGTTATATTTACATTATACTACAGAGGGAACACACTCTTAATTCCGTATTACGTTGTTGTTATGTACCTTTGAGTTGGAACTGACTCAACAGGTTTTCAGAGGCAGTAAGTCACACAGAAAGAGATGGTTCATCTTCTGAGTTGCAGCTGGTAAATTCAAACTGCTTGCCTTTGGGTTGGCAGTGAAACTCCTTACCATTAAAAAATCACCACTTAAAAGCTTCTTAATTTTAAATGTCTATGTATATTTTGAACCTGGAGAGAGGATGAAAGGCACCCAAGCATCGAGGACTCTCCTTCATAGGGTCGCTATGAGTCACCTGTGATTCAACGGCACTTAACAACAACATGTATATATATGCATGTGTATCTATCTGTCTGTCTGTCTGTCTATCTATCTGTCTATCTATCTATCTCATCTATTTGTTGTTGTTATGTGCCATTGAGTCACCTTTAGTTCATAACCACCCTATCTATGAACAACAGCTTTTTACCTTGCTCTATCCTGAGCCAACCTCTACATCTCCCAGCCACATACACAGAGAGAGGAAGGAAGGAAGGAAGGAAGGAAGGAAGGAAGGAAGGAAGGAAGGAAGGAAGGAAGGAAGGAAGATGGATAAAAGGATGTATAGATAGTTGAGTGGTGTTAGATGAGTAGTGGCAGAGTGGTTATTAGAGTGGGTGGATAAGTGGATATTAACTATCGAGCTAGCTAGCAACTGTTGAATCCACTCTAACTTGCTATCTCATTATGTGTAACAGAATCAAAGGTCAGTCTTATAATTGCTGCCATGCTGTAGTACATCCTTGTGTCTGTTTTGTCACGCCAACTCAACAAGAATTTACCACATGTCCTTTGGCCCTCTATTCCACAAGCATGATGCACTCCTCCTGCAGTTGATGTTTCTAATGAAATGTCCCAAACAAGCAAGTCAGAAAATGTTCCATTGTGACCCAGAGCTAATTTTCAAAACTCCAGCACTAGGCTCTTCTTCCTAGTCTGTCTTCATGTGGAAGCTCTACGGGAACCTGCCCACCTTGGGCGACCCTGCTGATATCTGGAATCCTGGTGCGTGGCTTCTGGCACCGCAGGAGCAGACAAGTCACTCAGTACAAGTTGACAGATGGGTGCTTAGCACGGATGACATACTATAGAGAGGTTCTAATGTTAATATCCAATCCATCTTTACTAAATAACGGGTGAAAAGAAGTCAGTGAGTTCTGCTGTTTCGCATCTGTTCTGATTTGAATACGATTTCTGTTTTCCTAAATTTTCCACCATCTGCTGAATATTTCCTTTGAGTCCTACCCCCGCCTGTGGGACACATAATTGTCTTGCAACTAATTTCATAAAAAGTGTTAGTCTCTCTCTAAACATGTTCAAAGTTTACTTTGGACAGAGGGTACTCATCTGGTTTCTAAGAATGCCTCCAGACATTTGCCTTTTTATATTCTCACCAGAAGTTCTTGATGGGAAATAGAGAAAGAGCCTCCCTAAAAAGAGGGTTGTATTTTCAAATTAGGTCATTGCAGACAGGTCGGTTGTGACTCGTGGTAATCCCCAGGGACAACAAATAAAACAAGGCCTGTTCTTATCACATCTTCATGGTCATTGGTGCGATCAAGCCCATCATTGTCATTGTGATTCTGAGTGCCTTCCAACCTAGTGGGCTTGATTTTCAGTGCTACAGTCCAGTATCCTGTTGTGATTAATCAACAGATGGAAAGATCACATTATAAACAATAAATGGCTGGTGCTTGGGTCCATAGTCAACACTCTTGGCACCAGCAGCCAGGAAATTAAAAGATGTATTGCATTGGGAAAGTTTGCTGTCAGAGACTTCTCCAAAGAACTAAAGAGCAATCAATGATGTCAGTCTGGAGACTAAGGTGTGCCTGATCCAGGCCATAGTCTTTGCAATTACTTGCTGTGAATCAGAAAGCTGGACAATGACTAGGGATAACAGAAGGGGAATTGAGGCCTTTGAGCTGTGGTGCTGGAGAAGAGCATTGAATATAGCATGGACTGCTAGGAGAACAAACAGGTTCATCCTGGAAAGAGACCAGGCTGCTACTTGGAGGCAAGGATTCTGAAACTTTGCCTGACATACTTTGGGCATGTTTCAAGGAGGGACTACTCCTTGGAGAGGGAAGTCATCCTTGGGGGTGGGGGTGGATGGAGGGACAGTGCAACAGAGGAAGACTTTAGAGATGGATTGATTCAGTGACTGGGATAATGGGGTAGGTGTGTCAGAGACAGTGAGATTGGCAAGGGATAGAGCAGGGTTTAGGGCTGTTGTACATAGAGTCACTATGATTCACAGGTGACTTGACTGCACATAACAACAATAACAACCATTGTTAAAAGGACCTGTTAGCATAGTGGCCCATAACGATGGCAGTTCAGATCCACAAGCCACTCCACAGGCAAAAGAGGAAGTAATGACCCTCTGTGAAGATTTATAACCTTGCCAACCTGATGGAGAATCAAAGTGAGTCAGAATTGACTTGACAGGAATGAGTTTTATTTTGTTGTTGTTGTTACTGTCATGATCACTGGAGACACTGCTGTCCCTAGCCTGTAGGAAGCTGGGCTACTAGCTCAGGGCTCTCTGGCAGTTCAAATCCACCAGTTGCTCTGTAGGAGAAAGAGGGACAATTCCCTCCTGCACAGATTCTAGTATGGGAAACCCAATGGAGTGTGTGCTATGAGTTGGTCCTGACTCCATGGTGATGGATTGAGACATTGTTATTATATTGACTACAGTTGTTTTTGCATGCCTTAAGCAGATTCTGACTCAGAGCAACTCTATGTGACAGGGTAGCATGGTTCTATATCATTTCAGAGGCTGCAGTCCTTATTTCAGCAGATTCAGCTACATCCTTGCCCTGCAGGGCAGCTGATCGGTTCAAATGATAGACTTTCAAGTTAGAAACCAAGAGCTTAACCATTGAGTCACAAGGGATCCCTTAAGAGCAGAGCATTAAACTAAGCATAGGCCTTTTCTGAGTGTGGGCTTAGTGTCTCACAAGCCATGCACTTAGGAATCTGATCCTGGCTCAGTAGCTCAGTTTGTGCCAAGTATCTATGGTCCAGAAACTTCCAGATAAATTAGCTGACACTTGGAAGGAAGGGAGAGAGGAAGGGCAGGGGAGAGGGACAGAGAAGATAGGGCATTGGCGCAGGAGAAAATGTGTTCGAGACTTTGACTTAGAAAATTTGAATTTTACCTCTAAATCTGTTTTATATTTACTGTATGATATTGAGAAAATTACTTTCTTTCTCAGATCTCTTCCCCCTTCCTTGAAAGTAGAAAAGATTTTTGTCTTGAGCATTCTACAAAGAATCACACACATTATCAATGATTTATGAATGATTATACTAGAGTATTTACAAAATTCTAATACTTTTTTTTTAACTTTTTATTGTGACCTGAATGAGGGTTGACAGAACAGGTCTATGTTCAGTAAATGACAAGCCCCACAGAGTTGCAGCACTCATCCCATGTCCTACGAGGCTTCCTGTTTCCACTGCTCTTTCTTCCCCTACCCCTTCCTACCCTCTGAATTCCTTGGCAAATGCTTGAACCACGGGGCTGAGTTCAGTTCCAGGCATGATGGATGGGTTCCTAAGAACCTTAAATTCATGACTATTCACTTTCATACAAACATTTAGTGCCTCCCTGCCGTCCTACTATATTCCTCTAGTAGCTTCATTTTCCACTCCCAAGTAATTATTTTACACCTTTTATTTTTTCCCCTTAGCATCTAAAATGATTCCTTCTTTATCCTCTTCCTTGATGATCTTGTTTCTTTTATTCGTCATTTTAACCTTTTGTGATTTAAGTGAAAGTTCACAGAGCACATTGGTATTCTACTCTCAAACATTCATACAGTATTTTGTTTTGATAGTAAACTCAGTGGTATAGCACTGGTCTGTGCATTGCGGTACAGAGGTAACTCATGGTTGCAGTGATACTGAACACTGTGACAGTGATGTGCCAATCATGGTAATGGGTACCCATGGTGGACAGTGTTGGCTGGAGCTTCCCAATTAAAACAGGCCTGGAAGCAGGAGCGGCATCCACTCCCGAAATGGCTTGCCTCCGGAAACTCTATATATGAACAGTGCTCAGGCCTCTTGCTCACAGGGTCGTTAATTACAATCCTCACTGCACGAATGTAGGATGAAGAACATGGTCTTTCTGGGTTACATTAGTGACATAATTCTACATGAGTCCTCCTAGACTACAGTTTTGGTTTTGCTTTTTTGGTGGGGTGTGTGTGTGTGTGTGTGTGTGTGTGTGTGTTTTATTTGGGTGTTTTTTTAAAAATTAGTCACTGTATGAAATTTCTTTCTTTTTTTTTAAAAAAAAAATCATTCATTGTTGCACATTTTCCTCTTTCCCCCTTCCCTTGAGGTCCCATGTCGTGACACACACCCTCGAGGTATTTGGTTTATGGTCAGGAAATTGATTTAACTCTATTTTTGATCTAGTACATGTGTGTATGTATTTGTAGCACAGAAAAGTTCTCCTGTGGAGCTATCATTTACTAACTTGCACATGGTCCTGGTGCATAGTACTTATAGGAGTGATTTTTACATGATAATCTTAATTGCATTAGGACATTCTAGAATGTCAAAACAGATCTTATGTACACAAAAAGTGAGTTATGCAATAGCATAAAGAAGGCCAGTTTTTAAAAGAAACTTGTAAAAAGGTTGCTGTGATGTTGAAACAGGATTCAGCTACTGCTTCCAGGTTAAGCCAAACTAGGAAGAAAGGCCAAGGGTCCCCTTCTGAAAGTTAATGAGTGAAAGCCATGTGGACCATAATAACTTGATCCTGCTGTCTCATGGAGTCACCGTGAGTTAGGGGATAACTTGCAGGCAGCTGACATAACAATCAGAGTGCCGTAATGCTAAATGATACTTGGATTTGGTGACAATAATGAGGATAGTAGAAACATTTCTAAAACTTGAGAACCCCACTCACAAGGACCCCTAAGAGCATTTACACCTTAGCCTAGTAGCAAGAAGCTGTGCTGCAATGCCAAAGGCACGTGGTTCGAGGCCACCAGCCGCTCCACAGGAGAAAGACGAGCAGTCTCCTCTTGTGCAATAACTGCCTCTGAAAACCCACTGGAGGGTGAGCTGTGGGTCAGTTCTGACTGTAGAGTACACAACAACATCATAAATGAGGGCAGAGTGACTCAAGGGTTGGCTGCTGTACAAAAAGGTCGGCAGTTCAAATCTGCCAGCTACTCTGAGGAAGAAAGGGGAAAGATTTCACTTCCATAAAGATTACCCACCCACCCCTGGGGTGCACTTGATTCTGACTTCTGACCATACTTGTTTTGTCTGGGAGAAAGCTGGCTCGTGTTGCTCCGATGGCTAGAACGACTGACCTCTTAGTTACCAGTCTAGGAGTTAAGCCACTGTGTCACAGTCTCAGAAATCTTATGGACGGTTTTATTCCTTTTTACGGGGTCTAAATAGACTTGATAGCAGTGGATTTATTTTAAGAGTCTATCATTGCATCAGTTTATATAAAAAATGGTGAATATGTAATTTTCCTATTTTGAAAAAGAAAGACTTAAAAAGACTTAATTGAGAGTCAACCTGTTCACACCATCTAGAAAGACTATTTGTGAAAGGAATCTCATAGTCCTCATTGCCCTCTCTGCCCATTCCGTTTAAAGATGCACAACTGTGCAACACCCTCGCGGACACTCAGTGGCATCAAGTGTGAAACACACTCTGTGTTATCAAGTGCTCAGTGTGAAACGCAGTCAGGGTTAGCACGAGCCCCCTTGTAATGATGCTATCTCGGGTAGCTTGACTCCAAGTCTTCTTGACTGCACTTTGTCACGTCTGCCATATCTGTCACTCCACAGAGTTCAAAATAGGCTGTGCTTGAAAGGGATAAAAATATGAGCGATGAAGCTGTGCATCTGTGATGTGAACCTGTCACTCGGATATTATCTGCCGGATCTCATGAAAGTTTGTGGTACAAGAGTGCAGTATGGTTTCTCTGGTCAGATATGTTTATTGATTCTCTTAAAGAATTTTACAATTTAAAAGAAATAGTGTAGTCCTTTTTGGTCAAACAATGTAAAGTTTGAAAAGATATTGTGTAAGACTTTAAGAAAGCCCTAATCACACTCAGGGAGGCTGCAGTCAGTAAATGAAACGACAGTAGCAAATTTGCTATCCAGTCATTGTTGTTGCTATTGATGTTGTTTTGTCCCATAGAGGTGGAACTGAACCATAGCTGACCCTCCAGCGTGTTTTCAGAGGCTGTTAATTGCATGGAAGGAGATTGCCCATCCTTCTCCCATGGAGCAGCTGGTGGCCTTGAACTGTGTGTCTTTGGGACTGCAGTGCAGCTTCTTGCCACTAGGCCACGAGAGCTCCCTATCAAGTCTTTAGAACACTAAAACAAAGAGAGCCAATGACAAGCATTCTAACTGCCAACCTCTTAGTTAAGAGCTGACCACTTAACTGTTGTGCCATTAGGGCTCCTTATTGACCTTCTTAGCCAATAAAAAAGTGTCCATTCTTCACAATGACAAAATGAGAGCTTTGCCTTCAGTCTTTGGACAGAATGATATAATCATTTACTTCTGTGAGAATAATATTCTAGAAAATTGTCAGGACCAAGGCTGATCTGTAACACGACCAGCTGGAATGACAATGGATTTGATTTCCTTTTGTCTCCCCTAACTAAAATGAAATTTGGAGTCCTCTGTGGGAGGGAAGAAACAATGAGCTGGCCATCTTTTCACCCCGTGGTTGCACTATGTTTTCATGGTTCATTTTGGATTTATATCAGTGTGTGACTATTGTCAATTGCTGTTTGTTGCTTGGTCTGCTTGCTTTGTTTAGGAAGAGGTGGCATATTTTATTGGAGATCTTGCACAGTGTATGGGAATGATTGCAAAAAAGGGTTACAAAACAACTATCTCCCTCTTGAGCAATAGTCCAAGGGAGCGATCACATATCGAAATGAAAACAAGAGGGTGGTAATACAGCAAGCAGTGTATGATTCAATAACTCCACTAGATTGCTTTATTGGTTAGGTAATGAACCATGCTAGGGAATTTCAACCAAACATGAGTCAACACACTGCCAACTAACATTCAAAATAACAGAGCTACAAGTTTAGAAAGCATGGGAAGAGGTGAACTGTTAAATTGCTCGTAGACTGGAAAATGTTCCCAAGGTTCTCCTCCCCATCTCTATCTGAAGAGGACGACCCAGAGTTTTTCAGAAAAGACATAGAACTCTCAAGTCTTCTCAAGGCTCTTCATCTTGCCCCATGGATTCCGCCCCCCACCCCCACCCCCACCTTTTCCTTTTTCTTTTTCAAACACAGGGGGACCCAAACCAGTCTCAATGCAAGTACAAGGCGTTCACACACACCAGGAATTGTTTTTCTTCACTATACGCTTTTAATTTTTTTTTTTAAATTGAGTGTTTAATTACCTGCTGCCTCTCTGGTGCTCTGGTTTCTTCAGGATTCAGAAGGAGAGCTGGAAGAGAGATTTCCTTTGCGATTTAATGTAATTATTCATAATGACTGCATATGGTCATTTTATAAGTTCCTAATTATTTTAAGTGATTGGTACTCGGTCATTTGCATAGGCTGGTTAGCGGAACCCTCATTTTGTTCCATAACCCACACATAAATCATGGAATATTCTCTAGGCATCTAAAGCAGGTGGGAGAAACCAGACCCACCTCTCTACCACCCCCATCATTCATGGTTCCAATGCATGCCTTCCAGAATGTTTAATGTAAATCGGAACAGCAGCTTGGAATCAGAGCTCTTCAAAGGGATGGGTGGTTGATGTAGGGAAACATAGTTTAATACTTTTCTTTCAGTGGCAGATGGTACATGATTTTATTTGATGAAAGTGAGGCTGTCCAAGGAAATTGTCAAGGGCTTTGCAAACCTCTCATTTGAAAACAAGAGAAGAGTGGTCCCCTTCTGGTTCAACCCATTCTTTTTAGAGATGAGCACACTGAGATTCCCCCCTAAAAAAAGAGTCATTTCCCCCAAATCATTAGTTTTCGATAGTCAGAGCTAAATATCTCCTTCAACTCCTGCCCCAAACCCATTGTGATTGAGTCAGCTATGACTCACAGCCACCCTGTAGGTCAGCGTAGAACTGCCCCCTTGGGGTTCCAAGGCTGTAAATCTTTTTGGAAACAGACTGTCACATCCTTCTCCCTTTGAGTAGCTGGTGGGTGTCATCCTTTCAGTTAGCAGTCAAGTGCTTTAACCACAGCACTACCAGGACTTCCTCATCTCTCTTGACACTCTGGCAGGCTTCTTTTCTCTCTGCGCAGCACAAGTTCTCTTGAGGGTGGTGATACAATATACACCGCCTTTTTTTTTTTTTTTTTGAAAGCAGAGTCTGAGGGTCTGGACCTGGTTCTGGTTATACTCTGCCTACCTTCTGCTTAGGGGAGCTCAGCTGGTGTAGTCCATATGGCATAGCAGGGAGCTGCACTGTTAGCCTAGAGGGGGTTCGAATCCACAGGCAGCTTTGAGGGAGAAGGACGAACAATCTCCTTCTGTGTGATTTGTAGTCCTACCAAGTCCACTGGAGCTATGAGTTGCTTTCAACTGGAAGACGAGTTTGAGTTTTATCTGCTTGGCTGCGAGCAAAGATGTGTCAAATGGTATTTTAAATCCACTAGTTGCTTTGCAGGAAGATGGGACAGACTGTTTCTGTAAAGATCTCTCAGTGGAGACCTTATGGGGCAGTTCCGCTCTGGCCCGTGGGACAGAGTCAGAATCTACTCAGTGGAGTTATATCCATCTCTGAAACCCCAGTGTCAGTGATTCATAGTGAAGGCCAGGCATATAATAGCTCTATTTCATAGTGCAGAAGACCTTCAAAGAGGAGGATTAAGGCAGTGACTTCAGCAATAGGCTTGAGCATGGTGGAGGCCCAGGAAAAGGCACGATTTCTACCCGTTGTTCATAGATCACTGAGTTGAAATTGACTCGGTGACACCTAACAGTTCCAAACTGAATGTTGTTTGTGCCTTTTTGGTTATATGCACTTTCATTCACAGGCTACCTAGATTTGGTGGACTTACATGGTCGTGTTCACTGCCTGGGTCACTGATCACTCATTGAATTCATGATTTCTCCAAGCACCAACTTGAGAGTGAGGCTCCGGCACATTTTCCCTCCCAGATAACTAGGCAATTAAGAAAACAAACAAGAAAAAAACAAAACTGAGGCATTTTGTCCTCAATTTAAAATGAGTTTTTGCCTTTAATCTTTGAAAACTACCTTCTGGTCTTCATGAGATTTCAGAGACTGTAAATATTTTATTACGACACACTATGTATCTTTCTCCCAATGAGCAGCTGGTTGGATTTGAACTCCGGACCTTTTGTTTAGCAGTCCAACATGCAATGTACTGCCCCACCAGGATGATTCACTTTCCATAGATGTATGTCTACTGCCAAATGGGTGACTTCTTCTATATCCTCTTTCTAGAAATGTCAACATTCTTTCATGAACATCTTTGGGGAATCATAGGAAAAAGACAGGTCCTAGAGTTACCTGTGTCTCCTCCGGATCTCGGTCCATCTCACCCAGCACCACACTCAAGGTGGAGATCTTTGGTTCTTTAACGAGGAGGATCAGGACTTCGAGGAGGTGAAACCTAAATAAACATCAGGACTTCGCCTGTTCATCTGAAAAGTTTCCACTTTCTGGCATGTGATATTGTTGTTGATTGCCTTTGAGTTGAGCGCGACTCACAGTGACCCTATGAACAAAAGGTCTGAAGCCCCTCTGCAACTATCGACACTTATCAAAGTTCATAGAGTTTCTGGAGGCATGTTATTTAGGGAGTGGATGTCACTCCTGCTTCCAAGGAATTAAATATTAATGTTAGACCCACTGAAAAGTAGAAAGTGCTGCCATTGATTGTATTACCCCTAGTTATAAGATTGAGATTGTTCACAGCTTTAGTTTGCTTGGCTCCATAGTCAACAGTCTTGGCACCAGCAGCCAGGAAATTAAAAGGCGCATTGCCATGGGAAAGTCTGCTGTTAGGGACCTCTCCAAAGTACTGAAGAGCAGTGGTGTCTCTCTGGAGACTAAGGTGCATTTGATACAGGCCTTGTTCTTTGCTATCACTTCTTGTTGTGCATCAGAGAGTTGGACAATGACTAGGGAGGATAGAAGGAGAATTGATGCCTTTGAGCTGTGGTGCTGGAGAAAAGTATTGAGGGGACCATGGACTGCTAGGAAAACAAACAGATTTGTCCTGGAAAGGGTTAAACTGGGTGGCTCCTTGGAGGCAAGGATTCTGAGGCTCCGTCTAACATACTTTGGACATGTTGTAAGGAGGGACCGGTCCTTGGAGAAGGACATCATGATTGTTAGGGTGGAGGGACAGCCCAGGAGGGGAAGATCCTCTATGGGGTGGATTGATTCAGTGACTGGGGTAGTCAGGATGGGAGTGTCGGAGACAGTGCGATTGGCACAGGGCAGAGCAGAGTTTAGGGCTGTTGTGCATAGGGTCGCTATGAGTCGCAAGGGACTCGACGGCACATAACAACAACAATAACATGTATTGAAATGTATCCTGTCATAATAGGTGTCACTTCTAACCTCTATACTCCTATGACTATAATGCCATTGGAAATTATTTTCTTTTCATGTTAATGAGGTAATATTTATATGGGTTGAGTCTGGAGTCAATTTCTTTTGAGACACCAAAATAACTGACTAAGTAAATAGTGATTGGGGTAGAGGAAGATAGACGTCAAACCACAAGAAGATTCCCTGAAAGAGAAGCTTAAAATAAACAAGGACCTTCTTCCAGAGCCTGAAGAGAGATAAAGCTCTACCCTAGACCAGGCCCTGTATTTAGATTTCTTGCCTCCTAACAGAACCGAGCAAGCTCTGGTGGCTTAGTGATAAGGAATTGTGTGCTGCCAACTCAAAGACACGCAGTTTGAATCCACCAGCAGATCTGCAGCACGAAAATGAGCAGTCTCCTCTCATGAGATTTACCGATTCTGAAAATCTCACTGAGGGTCAGCTAAGAGTTAATTCTGACTTGTGATTCATAACAACAACCACCACCAAATTAAATTTCTCTTTCTGATATAGGAGCAATAGGTAACAAGGAGACCACTCTACAGACTGACAGCAACCGTAACAGCATTTACGACTGTTGCTGAGCCTGGACCATCTACGTTTGTTAAGCAATCTCTGAAGCGCCTTTAACAGCTAGTGTTACTAGCTGATACCCACCCCACTAAGCGTTTTATTAGTTATCTCGGTAAAGCTCAAGCAAAGGTGTCTCTGAGGTTAAAGTTTAATAACATTTAATGTGGGGAAACCTGAAAAGAGTTCAGAGGCAAGAGGGTGATGGAAGAGTAGCCTTATTGTGTAGTAAAGAATGGGCAGGGAGGTGAAACCCTTAACATATATAACATACAGCATTTCCTTCTGCGAAAGCTTAATGCGTTGTTGGTTCCAAGTTCTCTTGGTGTGACAAAGTTAGTGCGCACACATTGTACTGTTGTGCTTGGGTGCCGTTCTGTTTGTTTGGACTCATGGCAACATTTGCAAGAACAAAATATTGTCTGTGCAGTCCTCGCAATCCTTGCTTGGAATGCTTGAGTCCGTGGTTTTAGCCTCTGTGTATTTGGAGTGTCTTCCAATCCAGGGCTTCCATCATCCAGCGCTAGATTAGAAAATGTTGTGCCATGATTCATAAGTGTGTTCACTGGCTAAGTTTCGGAAGTATATTAGGCATTCATTCTACTTTGCTTTATTCTGGAAGATCTGCTGAGATCTCTGTAGCATCATAGCAAGATGTGACTCAGCTGAACCATGGTAGGTGCACATGAGATGCACTGGCTGAGAATTGAATTCAGACCTCCCACACAGAAAATGAGAATTCCATGGCTGAACATTGTGTGGACTAAACATGCTAAGGACTTAACATACACCACATCTCATGATCACCGTCCAACATCAATGACAGTAGGATTCCCCAAATCTCGTCCTCTGGTTGTGTACGTAAGACCACTAGGAATACCTGGTAGAAGAAAATTTTTCTGGGTCTCTTTCAGTATTTCCTGAACATCCATGCACTCCACTTAGGAACCTACACTTGTATGTGTTATTTGGTACCAAAGAGTTGACTCACACTCATAGCAAAACAACATTTATTAAAAGGAAAATACTGCTGAGTACTGTATCATCTCTGTAGACTAAAGTGTCAGAGAGTTGGACAATGACTAGGGAGGATAGAAGGAGAATTGATGCCTTTGAGCTCTGGTGTTAGAGAAGAGTATTGAGGGTACCATGGACTGCTAGGAAAACAGATTCATCCTGGAAAGGGTCAAACCGGGCGGCTCCTTGGAGGCAAGGATTTTGAGGCTTCATCTAACATACTTTGGTCATGTTTTAAGGAGAGACCGGTCCTTGGAGAAGGACATCATGCTTGGGAGGGTAGAGGGACAGCGCAGGAGGGGAAGGCCGTCTAGAAGATGGATTGCTTCAGTGACTGGGGTAATTGGGATAAATGTGTTGGAGACAATGAGGTTGGCACAGGACAGAACAGAGTTTAGGGCTGTTGTACATAGGGTTGCTATGAGTCGCAAGGAACTCGACGGCACATAACAACAACAACAACAACAACTGTACCATCCTCATGAGTGGTGTCATTTTTTAAGCTGTTGCTGCAACTACTGTGTGCCAGTGTATCTCATTGGGAGTCTTTCTCTCTTTCACTAACCCTCTACCTTACCAAGCATGGTGTTCCTCCCCAAGGACTTTATTCCTCCTGATGACATGCCCAAAATAAGAGAGACAAAGCCACACCATCCTCAATCCTAAGGCACATTCGGGCTGTGCTTCTTCTAAATCAGATTTGCTCATTCCTCTGACAGTACTATGTTCAATATTCTTCCCCAACATTATGATTTACAGGCATCGTTTTTCTTCAACCTTCCTTATTCACTTTTACTAAACTTCCTAAAAGATGAAAGATGGAGAGTGGATGGATTTGGGGCAAGGTGGAAAATCACTGAGACAAAAGGGGTGGAGGCTAGCAACAGGTGGCCCTGTTTAATAGACAGGGAGAGACAGAGAGTCACCATATTGCTTATTTCAGAGTGTCAGGGAGCTGAAACATTGCCTCATTCCGAAGCAGAAACAACTCCAGACCCTTGATGCTTAAAGGGGAAACCCAGATAACACCCCTAACTAACTCTAGCTGCAGCCTTGCTAAACAAGACCACAGCTGCTTCCATTCTAGGACGCATACGACACATGCATCTATCTGTCTTTAGTTGACGAGTGCCTTTTATGTCTGAAACCAGAACCCATTTCCGTAATTAAATTGTATACGTGAACTCAAATAGTTATGTGTGCAAGATAACAGAAATAATCCATGATAAATAGGCCAATTGGCGTAAACGTAAAGTAGATTTAGTGGCCTGGGAGTTTATTGAACATCTGTGATTAGATTGTGGTCCCTCATCTGCTTTGGGAACTGGAATTCAAGCTGCAGTTTGAATTGATGACTCTTTTTTTTTTCTGTAGAGGCCTAAGGAGGGGGATTGTGCCTCTCAGTATCATAGTTTCTTTTAAAATGGTCATTTGTAGACTGTATGATGGAATAGTGGGCTTTTACTTGCCAAAGGAGACAATGATGTCATTTTGATGCCATCCTTGGCTCGTGGGGGATGACGTGACAGGAGTGCATGAAGCTGGTAGCATTTGGAAAGGCACCATCTAACTGACGGGTATGCTGTTAGGTGCCTTGGAGTTGAGCCGATGAACAACAGATGTGCCCCTTTCCCTATCCTGAGTCATCCTCATGATATCTTATGTGTTCCAGCCCACTGTTAAAGTCACTGTGCCAGTCCTTCTTGTTGGAGGTCTTCCTTTCTCTGATGCTTTCTTAGCATGATGTGAGTATGAAGGTAGGAAACTCAACTGACGTCAAGTTGAATGCAGACTCTCAGTGACTCTGTGGTACAGAGTTGTTGTTGAGTATCAGTCACTGAGTCATAAGTGACTCATAGCTGAACCTCCAGTGGATTTTCAGAGGCAGTAAGCAGCACTGGAAGAGATTGCTCATTTTTCTCCTGCAGAGCACCTGGTGGATTCAGACCTTGTACCTTTGCATAGGCCGCTTAATTCTGCTTCATAGGATTTCCAAGCTTCTAAGTCTTTACAGAAGCAGATTGCTACATTGTTCTCCTACAGAGAAACTGATGAGTTAGAATTACTGACCTTTTAGTTAGCAGACAAACACTTAACTGCGATACTTAGGCTACTTGGAAACGGAGTAGGGTGACTAAGCATCTCAGCTTGCCTAATGACGCCATGATTTTGGACCTCCCTGAGTGGTGTAGATCAGCTCAACCACTAACTTAAAAGTTACAAGTTTAAGGTTACCTACAGGTACACTATGCAGATGTTACAATCCTGCTTGCTGGAACTGAGGAGGACCTGAAGCACTTGCTGCAGAAGGTCAAGGACTGTAGCCTTCAATATGGATTGAAGGTCAACACCAAGAAAACAAAGATTCTCACCACTGGGCTGATTGGCAGCATCATGATAGATGAAGAGATTGAGATTGTTGGCAACTTCAGTTTGCTTGGCTCTACAACCAACACCCTTGGTACCAGCAGCCAAGAAATTAAAAGACGAATTGCATTGGGAGAGTTTGCTGTTAGAGACCTCTCCAAGGTACTGAGAAGCAGCGATGTCAGTCTGGAGACTAAGGTGCGTCTGATCCAGGCCATGGTCTTTAAAATTGCTTGCTATGCATCAGAAAGCTGGACAATGACCAGGGATGATAGAAGAAGAGTGGATGCCTTTGAGCTTTGGTGCTGGAGAATGTTGAATATACCATGGACTGCTAGGAGAATAAACAAGTTCATCCTAGAGAGGGTGAAGCCAGGCTGCTCCTTGGAGGCAAGGATTCCGAAGCTTCATCTGACATACTTTGGACATGTTGCAAGGCGGGATCAATCCTTGGAGAGGGATGTCATGCTTGGGAGGATGAAGGGACAGTGCAGGAGAGGAAGACCCTCGATGAGATGGATTGATTCAGTCACTGGAGAAATGGGGATAGGCGTGTCGGAGACAATAAGATTGGCAAGGCATAGAGTTGTTGTACATAGGCTCCCTATGAATTGCAGGTGACTCGATGACACTTAACAACATAGAGTATTTACTTTCCCTGAGAGCAAACTTTCCCAATACCGCACATTGTTTGATTTCTTGACTGCTGATACTAGTCAAATACCCATTGGGTTGTGGTCAGAGGATATCAAGTTGCTTTTGACTCACAGTGAATCCATTTATCGCAGACAAGAACACTGCCTGATCCCGAGATATCATCTTACTCATTACTGTTTGAGTCCATTGCGGCAACTACTTTGTCAAACCCCTTCATTGAGGGCCGTCCCCTTTTTTAATGATTCTCTATTTTAGTAAGCAAGATATCTTTCTTGAGGGACTGGTCCCTCTTGATAACATGTCCAATAGATGTGAGATAAAGTCTCACTGTCTAGATTGGTAAGGCCCTGTGCTGCTTCTCACATGTATTTATGCATCCTTCTGGAAGTCCAGAGTGCATTTACTACTCTTTACTACCCTTCAAATTCAAATGCATCAATCCTTTTTCATTCTTCAGTTTTCCCTGATTAATGTGGAGCACCTGAAAAGGCCAAGGTCTTGAAAGTAACAGCTTTTGTTCTTGACAATTTGAAGAGATTATTTTGCTGCAGGTTTGCCAAATACGTGACGTCATTTGGCTTCGTGACTGTTGCTTCCATAGGCGTTTGGCTGTTGAGTCCGGTAAAATGACATTTAGGCAACTTGATTATTTGCTCTGTTTGTCATTTTGTCTACTGGTCTAGCTGGGAGGATTTTTGCTTCCTTTTTGTTGAGGGGTAATCCATAAGGAAGACTATAGTCTTTAATCTTTTTTCTGTAAGTGGTAGCAAGTTTGTCTCATCTCCATGGCAGATCCCTAATGAGCTTCTTCTAATTCTTATTCTATATTCTTATTTGGTGTTACTTGTTCACCATACAGATTGAATAGTTACGGTGGAAAGATAGCATATTGACACCACATACAAATATGCCTTTTCAGATTTTAAGTAATGTAATAGCTTTGTTCTGTTCAAATGACTGCCTATTGGTCCATATGTAAACCCATAATCATACTCATATACATGTCAATATCTAGATCCCAGGTTTTTTTTCTCACCCTAAAATCCATTCTCTTTTCCTTCTATGTTGGGTAGCAGTGATTGAGCCAGAAGGCAGAGTTAAATAATTTTCTGAGGATCTAAAACTTTATTCTTCTTCACATAAAGCCTTAAACCAGAAGTGACATAAACCTTGGCACAGAATTGCTACCCCATCAGAAGTCCTTAGGAATACTGTACTGAATGAACTGAAACCCAAGGTTAGATGAGTCTTCATAGAGCTGGAGAAAAGGAGTTTTGCTTTGTCTCTGAATTCATCATTCTAAGCAACAGAGCCATTTACGAGATGGAGGCAATCATAGAAAGCAATGGCTTTTAAAAAACACTTTAGCTGCCAAAAAAAAAAAAAATCTCATTCCAGTTCTCTGGAAGAGTGCTGTCGTACCAAGTGTAATTCACTAGCCCAGTGCCTTTCTGGAAGTTGTGAAATTGGAGGGAGTTGCTTTCATCCAAATGAATAAACACCACTAAGATGAGTCAACTGGCTTGTCAAGGGTTGAGCTTGATAGGGGCAGACATCTAGACCTTCTTCTCATGGGTGTATGTCTGTCTCTCTGTCTCTCTCTTGCATACCTTTTTCTTATAATGACAAAATAAGTTTCTAATCTTGTAATCTCAGGAGAGAAATAAGTATCTATCTTTTCACCCTCAACAAAGAGGATGGTAATCATCAATAATTATGCCTCTTGTGATCATGATTAAGAAATATTGATGCCTTATATTGGTTTCTATGTATTTTCCTCTGCAACTTGGAGTGGGTACTTACTGTTTTCAGCTATCTAGAACATAATGTCCTCTTTTTCAGTCTTTTTTTTGGCTTTGGAGAAACGATCTTCCCATCACTTTAGGTGATCTGGTTGGACCTGTCAAAGAAGGGGTCCTAAAGGGTGAATAAAATCCCAGAAGACCATATAAGCAGCTTCCATCTGTTCCTTGCTGTCCTTGGCCAAGTTACAGGGGTTATATAAACTCATTGGGTCAGTTGTTCTTTCTCTCCGGGGACATTGGCTGTTTAGAGGAAAGACTGAGAGAATAAGAAGATGTAAGAAAAAAAAAAGTATGGCCCCTACTGGTTTGACCTCCTCCCTGAAGTTATCCAGCAGGGGGCTTTAACTAGCTCTGCTAGCAACATGCTCATCTTGGCTTCGGCATTATCTGAGGTTCGGTTCAGTGATCTACACAAGGGGAAATTAGATTCAAACAAACATAACAACTTGTCCTGGAGTGAAAAGCAGATGCATAATTTCTCTCATTTGTCCCTACTTTATTTAATAGCCCACCTAGGGAGCTTATTTAAAACCACAATGATACAACAACATAGCAAACCAGCCAATATTACCAGCTCTCCACTGCGTGATCAACATCATGTCTTATTCTTTTTCTATATGATATAATAACATAGAAAGAAAATTAGAGGTGGAATCTAAAAGAAAAAGGTCATATGTCGTTTTCTGTTCTTCAAACAAAACCCAAGAAAGCAATTGTGATATACTTAACTAGCATGTTTTAAGTGCCTTTCTTTACTGTTGTGTTATGAGGGGTTTTTTTGGTTTAGTTTTTTTTTTTTTTATTTATAGCACATGGTGATCTAACCATTCATTAAATTAAGGTGTCTCTCTGGAGACTAAGGTGAGCCTGATACAGGCCATGGTTTTTGCAATCACTTGTTATGCATCAGAGAGTTGGACAGTGACTAGGGAGGATAGAAAGAGAATTGATGCCTTTGAGCTGTGGTGCTGGAGAAGAGTACTGAATGTACCATGGACTGCCAAGAAAACAAATAGATTCATCCTAGAGAGGGTTAAACCAGGCTGCTCTTTGGAGGCAAGGATTCTGGGGCTTCGCCTGACATACTTTGGACATGTTATAAGGAGAGACAGGTCTTTGGAGAGGGACATCATGCTGGGCAGAGTGGAGGGACAGCGCAGGAAGGGAAGACCCTCTATGAGGTGGATGGATTCAGTGACAGGGGTAATCGGGATGGTTGTGTCAAAGGCAGTGAGATTGGCACAGGATAGAGCAGGGTTTAGGGCTGTTGTACATAGGGTCGCTATGAGTCGCAAGCGACTTGACGGCACATAACAACAACAACAACATCATCAAATATCTACTAGGTGTCACACCTGATGTTCGCTGTTTGGACCATATCAATCAATGAATAAGGCAGGCATGGTCTTTTGCTCTGTAGAGTTTAAAATCCAGCCAGGAAAGACATATTCATGAAAAAGAATAAATCAGTAATTGCCACTTTAATGGGTGCTATGGAGTCAAAAGGTAACCCTCAGATTGTGCTAATTGTTAACAGGCTCTGCCATTAACGTTAGAACTTCAAGGACAATGAGAGCAGCCTCAGAAGAAAGGGTTCTTGATCTTCTAAAAAAATCAGTCATCACAAGCCTTATGGAGCACAACTCTCCTCTGGTACACAGAGGCTCGCCGGGGGCTGGACTGGACTCAGTAGTCATTGGGTTTTGTTGTATTTTTTTTTTCGTAAATTCAAGTTATATGCATGAGTCAAGATAATGACAAATAGGGATGGCTGTTGTTAATCTGGGGACGTTTCCTCAAAGAAGTCATGTTGATGGAGGTATATGAAAGATGAGTTAACTCGGCAGAGGTGGTCATTGGCTTCCAGCACGAGAGAACAACATCTGAAAAGATCTTGAAACTTGAGCATTAGAGGAAGTGGAAGGTCAAGGGCTTGTAAAATGGGAAGTGGAGAGGAGAGTGAGGTTGGAGAATAGAGAAGCAACTGGGTCTCCTAAGGACATAAGGCCTTGAGTTATCACCCCTCATGGTTGTGGCTAAGGGCTGTAGAATTAGTCCTGGTTCATAGTTACTTCCAAGTACAAATGAAACACTGCCGAGTCTTGTGGCATCTTCACAATCATTGCTACGTGTGAGATCTATTGCTGTTTGCCATCGAGTCGGAACCAACCCAGAGCTGACACTCCAGTGGCAGGCAACTGCACTGCAGTCCTGAAGGCACACAGTTCGAGGCTACCAGCGGCTCTGCAGGAGAAGGATAGGCAATCTCCTCCCTGTGAGATTAACTGCCTGTTAAAAACAATGTATTTGAATTTTGTAAATAAATTAATATAACAATAAAAAGTAAAAAACAAAACACAAACACACACACACACAAACAGCAGCAACCCGCTGGAGGGTCAGCTGTGAGGAGGTTGTGATTCTACGGCAAACAACAACGACAAGAAGTAGATAAGTCACGTGATAACCAGTTTGGGGTTTATTACATATTCTCAACCATTATTTCCACTTTCTCTGTCCAAGATGTTATTTTATCAAGCTCTGTCATTTGAAGCATAGTATTGGCTAAGAATCCTTAATATTAGACTGCCAGAGGGATTAACAAATCAATCTTAGAAGAATTACAACTGGAATGTTCCTTTGAAGCAAAGAAGGCAAGATTTTTTCTTGCTTGATCTCCAGGAAAGACCAGTCCCTGGAAAGGGCAATCGTCATTGGTAAAATAAAGGACCAGCAAAAAAGAAGAGGCATGAAGTTGATTGACAAAAGAGCCGCAACAGTTGGCTTTAACTATCAAAGACCCAGGAGCTGCTGCAGGGCTGAGCAGTGTTTCCCTCTGTTAGACATAAAGTTGTCATGGGTCTGGAACAAGGACATCTAACATCACACAGCAATCCAGACACACATACACACAATCCACACATATGATCCGTACCTCTGTTAACCCTTCCACTGTTTCCCTCATTTTACAAATGAAGAAGCTGAATATTGGAGACATTTGTCCACTTTCCCGAGGCTACCCACTTACGACCTTTCAGAGCCCAGAGTAAAACCTGGGTCTGAATCTAGAAAGCAAGTTGCTTCTAAATCTTCCTTCTGTTTTTTTTTTTTAATTGTGAATTGATTCAAAATTTACAAAGCAAAGCTGATTTCCACTCACCAGACTTATGCATTTGTTTTATAGCCTTTATTACAGTACCCACAATGTAATCACACTTGTCCCACTTCCTCCTTCTAATTCTCATTTCCATTAATCCTGATAGCCTACCCTTTCCTGCCTTCAGGGCTTTATCCTTTGGAGAATGCTGCTCTTGTGATCATATGTGGTTAGTTATTCTGAGAAGTGAGGGCCTTGCCTCCCTGGTGTAACTGGTCACTTTAAAATCCTGTTTATTGTTTGGCTGACAGCTGAGTCATGGGGGTGAGTTTTGCTCCAGGTTTTGGAAGGCTGACAAAGAGTCCTATCACTTTACTGCTTCTGGTATTGGGCAGAAACTTTCTTTTTTTTTTATTCTGCTAAACCTCATTCAATTTCTAACTAATATTCTACTCTTAATAATAGCTTCAGGGGAAAAAAAATAATTCTCACCAAACTTGTCCACACTGTGTCTGTGCTGATGGTATAATTAGGGAAATAATTTCACTCCATTGATGCAAAGGGCAATGTTCAACCTTCACTAGTAAAGTGCT
Source organism: Elephantulus edwardii (assembly GCF_000299155.1). Classification (NCBI taxonomy): domain Eukaryota; kingdom Metazoa; phylum Chordata; class Mammalia; order Macroscelidea; family Macroscelididae; genus Elephantulus; species Elephantulus edwardii. The sequence goes on along the minus strand of NW_006399912.1, from coordinate 5,053,247 downwards.
TGGAGACCTTGAGATCTCCAGTGTTAGCAATATTGAGATTGGGAATACTTAGGGGACAAGCTCCTTTCCAGATATTGTACCATTTTAAAAGAATTGTGACATCTCTGCCTGTTGCAGAAGCCTTCTTTTTTTATTTTTTTTAATAAAACAAAACAACTTTTATTGTGACTTGGGTGGAAGTTTGCAGTGCAAATTGGCTTTCCGCTCAGTGGTACATGCATATTTTGTTTTGTGACATTTTGGGTACAGGAGCCACAGTACAGCAGCACTTTCTCCACATTTCCCCCCTTGTTTTCTGTTTCCTTTCATTCATCCTTCTTCCTATCCCTTCCTGCCTTTGACATTTTGTCCCTGGGCAAGAGCTTCCTTTTAGATCTCACAGGGTTACGCATTCTAGGAAGGGCATACCTCCCTGATGTTATTGTTTTTCCACCTAAGTCTGTCTGTTATTTGATTGCAAGTTGAGTCATTAGGTGATTTCAGTTCTAGGTTTCAAAGTGACTGAGTTCTACGCTCTTGGGGATTTTACCAGCCTCTGTCAGACCAGTGAATCTAGTTTCCCCCCTCCCCACCTTTAATTTTCAATTTTGTTCCACTCTTTTCTCCCATCCTATCAAGACTTTTTACTACAATCCTTTTCAAAGTGATTGATAGCAGACCATTTACTATTTCATTGTGGCCTTAGAATGGATAAGGTTGAAAAAGAATTGTGTTATATCTGTCTGCTGGGACAAAATTTCTTGATGCCAGTTCACCTGGAAGAATTGGTGATACAAGATTGGTTTCAGTATGTTGTTGTTAAGCATGATTGAATCATTCCAACTCTCTCATGACAGACTAGAATAGGATTTTCTAGGATGTAATCCTGAAGGCTCAACCCTTGGAGGCAAGAATCGTCTTTGTCTTGTATACTTTGGGCATTTTGTCATTCATTAGAAAAGTATAGTGTCCTCAAAAGAGAGGAAGGTCCTCAATGAGATGGAATGACATAGTGACTGAACCAGTTAGCGTGGCAGAGATTGCAAGGAGGTGGTGCTGTGTGTGCTCAAGTTGGAACTGACGCATAGCTGACACTCCCACATGTTTTGCACGGGCTATAAATCACACAGGAGGAGAATGTCCATCTTTTTCCTGTGGAGCATTTGGGAGATTCAAACACAAGGAGGTGTAAACTGGAACAAAGCTCCATTGTGTTGTTCAGGGATTGCTATGAGGCATACCTTTTAACATCAATGACCATCTTCCCCTCCCGCCCAGCATATTCTTCCCATTTAATTTTTTTCCTCATTCATTCATTGTTGCACATTTTCCTCCCTGCCCACCCCTCTCCCCTAGTTTGCTTTTCTCTTTGAAAACAAAAAAATAGTCCTTTCATTGTTATACACTCCCTTGCTCCCCCAAGTCCATAGTCCACTTTACTGTGCATTTATTTTTCTGGAATCTTGTCATGAAAATAATACCTAATCATATATTCTTTTTATGCAGTTCTCTCCCTCATCTGTTTCAATGCAGTGTACACTATTTATCCCCTCTTTTCTTAGGTTCCCCCCAACCCTGATGTCAGTTGGCCCTATGCAGTATTTGTCCTCTTGTGACAGAGATAATTCATGCAACATAATATCCTCCAGGGTCATCCATTTTGTATAATATTTAATGAGTTCCTTGTTTTTCAATGCAGCCTAGTATTCCATTGTGTGAATGTACCACAGCTTCTCTATCCGTTTGTTTTTTGATGGGCACTTAGGTTGTTTCCAACTCTTTGCTATTGTGAGCAAAGCAGCAATAAACATGAGCGTGCAAACAACTGCCGTTTTTAAGGAATGAGATGGACAAGTTTTTCTCCTGCAGAGCTGCTGGACGGATTCTGACCCTTGACCTTTGAGCTAACAACCAAGTGCCTAACCATTTGCTCTGTCATGGTTCTCTGGTCTCAGCTGACCTTCCCAAAGTTTGCACACCAGGGAAGTAGAGGTCAAAACCAAGTGGTTTCATGACCCCTGGTGTTTAGGAAGAAGGCTTTGTCATGGCAGGATGTAGGCTGCTGGGTCGGGCTAACCCTCTGACTGCAACTTTAAGACATCACACTGTCCATGTGCGTGGATGTAGGGAATGTTGTTCTGGAATGTTGTCAAAGGAAAGCGGACACTAGAGCCGTGTATTTCTGACGACGTGCTTCACAACGTCAATTACACTGAACCATCACCTCTTTCATGTGAGAGGATTCTCCTGGCCTGTCAGCTGCAGGCGTCACCTTCTTTTAGTGTCTCGGGATTGAAAGTCAATGGGTTTTAAAACTTAATTTTACACCATTGCCGTGAGATAAACTGTAAGCCTTAAACTAAAAACATCCTCTGATGCCGTCTTCAAGCTAGTCAATAGTTTAGCTTGATTAGTAAAGAATCTCTCCCTCGAGCCTTATGCTTTTTTTAAGATGTATCAATAGGAAGTTAAATTGACACCAGCAACTTGAAAGATTAGGTGTGAAGGGTTTTAGCTAATGAGGGAGGAACAACTTGTTACAAGAGGCTGAGAATGATTGCACAACCCAAAGAATGTAACCATTGTCACTGAATTGTGTGTGTAGAAATTGTTGGTTGGGTGTGCAATTTGCTATGTATATATCTATCCTTTATTCACTTACGCAGATGGTTAACTTCCAAAGGTCGGGTTTGTTACACCAAGCTGGTGTCTTGAAAGAAATGGAGGATAGTTACATCAGATCTCTAATGGAGGAAAACAAAAGGATTCTGTAGCTACTAAATCATAGGGTTACCTCACTGCCAAACTCTTATCTCTGCTGTGTGAGACATTTTCTTCCTGAAGTTTATTTCTGGCTGTAGAAATACTGTTACTGACAATATCTTGAGCATGTAAAAGCCACTTTGAGTGTGAACCATATCTAGTGATAAGGTCTAGGCCCTGAGTGAAACTTTGCCTTGAACTCCATTCCTGTACCTTCTCTTAGAAAGGCAATGATGTCCCTCAAGGGAGCTCTAGAACTATATAACCTGGTTTTAGATCCAGGTTTTGCTGGGTCTGTCAAGCTAAATTAACTTGGGATAGTGGCTGAACATGGGGGAGGGAGGCTCTGATCTCTTAAATGGAAAGAAAAATATCTTGTTCTTCATAGTATGTGAATTGTTCTTTCTAATTTCTCATCTTTCCTTGTATACATCTTCCCTTCTTCTCTCTTGAATTCCAGATATATATTTCCCTGTCCATTGAGGTTAGTCTTGGCCATATGATTTAACCTGATGAATGGAATGTTAGCAGGTCTGATATAAGCAGAGACATTAGAAGGGTGTGTGCACTTGGACTCACATTCTGGTGCCACTTTCATCCCCATGGGAATGATCTCTAAACAACACATCCATCTGTCATGTTATCCGTACTGTGTTACTATGCTAGTCCATAGGAAGTTACACTTCTAACCCAAAGGAGACACCTCTCGGGAAGTTCGAATTCACTCGCCACTTCTTGGAAGACAAACGCGAAATCTCCTTCCTGTACAATCATTTTAGAGCCCTGGAAAAGCCACTGGAGGTCAACGATGAGTAGGTTCTGACGTGAAGGCAGCAAGTTTGGGTTTGTTTCTTGTTTCAGTGTTGCTGTGAGGTTGGAAAACATGACATCTGGTACCATCTGGATCACCCCGAGTGTACAGGTTTCAGCAGAGTTTCCAGACTAAATGAGGCTAGGAGGAAAGGCCTGGTGGTCTACTTCTGAATATCAGCTAATGATAGCCGGTGGTTTTCAGCAGCCTATTGTCAAATACAGTACTGGAAGATGAGCCCCTTTATGCTGGAAACAAACCAACATCCCTCAAAAGCAAAAGAGCAAACCATTTCCTTTAAATGAAAATCATATCATGAGGACCTCATTTTGTTGTTAGGTGGAAATTCCTCAACTGTAACTCATAGTGACCCCATGACCTCATGAACAATAGGTCAGAATCTTGTCTTATCCTACACCATCCTCACAACCTCTGGGGTTTCCATAAAGATAGAGCAGGGTTTAGGGCTATACATCGGGTCGCTATGAGTTGCAAGTGACTCGATGGCACATAACAACAACAACAACAATGCATCTATGTTTGTGTTGCTGTTATTGACTGCCATGGAGTTGGAACCAACCCATAGCTGACCCTCCAGCGGGTTTTCAGAGGCAGTTAATCACACAGGAGGAGATTGCCCATCTTTCTCCCCTGGAGCAACTGGCGGATTTGAACTGCATGCCTTCGGGATTGCAGCACAGCTTCTTGCCAGTAGACCCCCAGAGTTCCCTATAGAAAGAACTCTAAAAAAGAACAGTGCACAGGCATGGCTATTAATACTGCACTGTCATTCTCAGAAGTGCCTTAGAAGGAATTATGAGCTCCTTTATAGAAACTAAATCTAAACCACTGTAAAACTGGAAGAGATCCATGAGTGATCACAGATATATGAGCCAGCAGACCTGCAAGGGAAGTCTTGTAGAATGTAAGTATTAGATTTTTTTTTTCCTTCTAGTTCCCCAGCCCTCTGCTTCTTTGCTCACTCCATGGTAACTACTAATCTTTTCTCTCTTCAGACTTGCCTAGTGTAGGAATTTCATTTGAATGAGGTCCTACAATATGTGTTGATCTGTGTCTGACTTATTTCATGCAGCACAGTGTTTTCAGAGTGTTAACATTTTAGCATTTATCAGAGTTGCAATTCTTTTATGGCTGAAAACTTTTCCATCATATATGTGCATACTGTATTCTGTCTTTCCAGTTACCTGTTGATATCCATGTGGATTATTTCCACCTTCTGACTATCATTAATAATACTGCTATGAAAAGTAGCGTTTAAGTATCTCCTTGAGTTCCTGCTTTCAATCCACAAAACTGTATATCCACAGCGGCGGCACCATATTATGTTTTGCAGCAGCAACACTGCAGTACGTTCTCAGCTGCAATGCACAAATATTAATACTACCTTAAATATGTTTAATTGTAATGTGTGGACTATGTGGTCAGTACAGCCAAGGAAGATAAAGGATATAAAAGAAACAAAAAGTAAATTAAGAAAAAAGACCCAGAAACCCACAGTGTCCCTTTTCAGCAGGAAGTAGCTGAGAGAATATGCCATCCCCTTTTCCTTATGAATCAGGGTGAAGTCTCTCTCAGGGAGGAGTGATAGGGAATGGCAAGGGACACACTGACAAAGGAGATTAATCAGAACTGGCTTCAACAAGTACTGTGGAAATTGGATAATTAAAACAGACATTCGGGGGGGGTAGGAAGAAGAACCAACTGGGGAGGAGGGTAGAGAAAACAGTGCAACAATGAATGAATGAAAACCCAAAATCTCTGTAAATGTTCATTAAAACTAATAAAATTTAATAATAATAATAATAAAAAATCCAACCAAAACACTTAGGATCAAAAATAAATACCTCCTGTGGAGAAGATACATTTGAACACTTAAACATTGATGTTGAAAAGATAAATTGGTGTAGGTGCTGTTAAGAAGTTTTGTGGGTCCCATAAAGTTGAATATAGATTTACCATATGGCCTCCATCTCTTTGTTATTGTGAATAATCAAATAGACATGGATGTGCATATATCTGTTGAGGTGGCAGTGCTAGTTTCTTTAGGGTATATTCCCAGTAGTGGAATTGCTGGGGGGCAAATGGTATTTCTCTTTCCAACTTTTTGAGGAACTGTCAGATCGCCTTCCATAATGGTTGTACCGTTTTGCACTCCCACCAGCAGTAAATAAGGGTTCCAATCTCTCTACAACCTCACTAGCATTTGTTTGCTTCTCTGTTGAACTTGGCCTTTGCTACTGGGTAAGATGATATCTCATTGTTAGTTTTAACTGCATCTCTCTGATAGCTAGGGATTTTGAACATTCCTTCATGTGTGTGGTTTGCCATCTGAATATCTTCTTTAGTGAAGTATCTATTCATGTCCAATGTCCATTTTGTGATTGAGTTGTTTGACTTTTTCTTGTTGAGGTGCTGGAGTATACTATACATTTTAGATAGGAGTCCCTTATCAGATATGTCATTGCCAAATATTTCTTTTCCCTGTCTGTGGGTTCCCTTTTTTACCCTGTTAGAGAAGTTTTTTGATGTACATAGGGATTTGATTCTTAGAAAGTCTCATTCATCTATTTCGTTCTCTACTGGCTATAGATCCATTTGGTTTCTGAGACTGTATATCACAATGGAAGGAGATAATCTTCTTCCTCTGAGCCAGTGACGCATTTGAACCACAGCAGACACACATCCTTTGAGTCACCAATGTAACTGGCTGTGGACCATGCCACCAGAGCTCCCAGAATTACTCAGCTAGATTGTCACCCTTCCTAACAGCTTTCAGGAGATCAAGAGGCATATTGCATTGGGCAAGTCTGCTGCGAGGGGCCTCACCTAAGTACTGAGGAGCAATGACATCAATTTGATGCCTAAGGTGCACCTGATTCAAGACATGGACTTTTCAATCACTTGCTATGCATCTGAGAGCTGGACAATGAATATGGATGACAGAAGAAGAATTGCTGGCTTTGAGTGGTGTTAGACAACAGTACTGAACATCCCATGGACGGCCAAAAGAACAGACAGATATGTCTGGGGCAAAGTACAGCCAGAGTGCCCCTTCGAGGCAAGGGTGGCAAAGCTCCTTCTCACATACTTTGGGCATGTTGCTAGGAAAGGCTGTTTCTTGGAATGGGACATCATGTTTAGAAAGGGGAGCTCAGGGGAGCTCTGGTGGCCTAGTGGCAAGAAGCGGCACTGCAATCCCAGAGGTAGGGGTTTGAATCCACTTCTTGCCACTAGGCAAATCAGATTTGACAGTACTCACAAAATAATAATAATAATAATAATAATAATAATTATTATTATTATTATTATTATTTTTAAAAGAGAGAGGCTCAGCAAGAAAGGAGGACCCTCAACAAGATGGATTGACACAGTGACTGCCCACCAGCTGTGGGCTCAAGTGTGCCACAGATGAAAGGATGGCACAGGATAGACTAGGGTTCAGATCTCTTTCTTATAGGATTTCTATGAGTTGTACTCAACTCAATGGCACCTTAGCCTCTGATGTGTTTCTCTCTTATATATCATTAGGTACCTAACATGTTTTGTCTAATAATTTGAAAATTCCACAAATCTTTATTGCCTGGTCTATTTGAATGAATGGTAATTCTTTGAGAACATACCTTATAAATATCCAAATAAAGATACCCAGGTACATAGAATTGAGAAATGATTATCACATTGAGAGTTCATATGCGTGTGTTCTCTCTCTCTCTCTCTCTCTCTCTCACACACACACACACACACACACACACACCCAGTTGACAAGCAGTTGATCCCAACTCGTAGTAACCCCACGGTGGGCCATAGGGTTTTCAATGGCTGTGACCTTTTGGAAGTAGATCACTGAACCTTTTTTACTAAGATTCCTCTGTTTGGACTTGATCCTTTAGCTTTTATATTAGCAACTGAATACATTACCTATTTGCACCATTCCCTAGCTGTGGACACTGTCAGTAAAAAAATAAAAAAATTAAAAAATAAAAATAAATAAACAAACCCAAACTGTGCATATTTTCTGCAGCCTCCGAAGGAGATAGATTGAGAAGAGATGGATGGATGTAAGATGCGTAGAGTCCAGCTGATGATGAAGGTTAGAGAGGCCAGTGTCTGCGTGTCAGTCAGTTTGCAGTGCTCTCTGGAGAGACTTGGCTGGAGGATCAATGCCGGGCCTCTCTCCTCTCTTCCCTTCTCCCTCTGTCCACATTATTCTTTCCAGGACACACACATTTTCCAATGTCTGTTGACTCTAAACTATTCTGCGGTTGGGGACCATCAACTTGCTGGATTTTGGCTGTCTGGGGAAGATGCCAATAGGCCCTTTTTAAAAGCCACTGCAAACTTTCACTGCTAACTTGGAAGTTGGAAGAACTTCCAGAGAAAAGGTTATAAATAAAACGCGGGCATCAATCTGGGTTTCTCAACGGGAATGCAATTCCACTCCGTGGCTAGAGATAAAACATGTCTTGCCGTGCACAGTGAGCTCTTAGCTGCGTTTGCTCTTTCTTCCCCATCACAGTCTAAGTTATGGCAGATGAAGCCGCTCATAAGCGATGAGGTTAGACAACCCCATGCTAATTCACACTTACACATTATGGGGTACGCTGGGTTTTTTTTTTAAGTCTTTCCTTTGCTTTCTTTGGCAACACAGGCTTGGGGGAAGGAAGATGTAGTCCTAGTGCTTGAAATAACCCCAGGGTGCCTGGGTGAGTTGACAGTGGCTTTCCAAGGTTAATCCCCAGGGAGCAGGGGCTGGATGTGACCTTTCTCTGTGCCTTAATCTTCCTGGTAGTCACATAAAAGGAATGCATTCATGTTAATGAGTGTGTGCTGTTGATGAAATGGTTCTGAGAGACGTTAGATTCATGCTGGGGGAAGGGGCCGAATGATGATGAACTCTAAAATTACGCAAACCCTGGTGGCACAATAGTTAAGGCCTTAGCTGCGAACCCAAAAGGCTGGTGGGTCTGATCCACTTACCAGCTCTGGTGGACAAAGGCTCAGTGACCGCGTCTGATTTACCTATTTATAAATGTCTGTTTGGGGCATGTTGATAGGAGGGGCCCATCTCTGGAAAAGGACATCATGCTTGGCAAAGGTAGAGGGGTCAGCGAAAGAGAAAAGACACTCAGCTCGATGAATTGATCCGTGACTGTAGCAAAGAACTCAAGTATATCGGAGATGATGAGGATGGTACAGGATATGATGGGATGGAGATCCATTGTCCATAGGGTTGCCATGAGTCTTATAGCTTTCCTTATAAAGAGTCCTTAATAGAAAACAAACAAGCAAACCCTCATCTTTTCCTAAAGAGAACATTTGGAAACAATTAAAATGCATCCTAACACTTGCAAGAAGATTCAAAAGTAATGTATGTGGATTATAAAAAAAAAATTAACAGTGCAAAAGTAACAGAATAAAAAAAGCGTTACTGTCTCTTTGTCCCCAAACCTTCTCGAGAGGCAGCCATTATCAATGGTTTTTAGAGTGCCCAGTGGATTAGGGGTTTCCAGCCTTGCCTCTGTGGGCATTAAGGGACGAATGCATTTTATTGGAAGTGGGAGAACAGGGGCAGTTCTCTGCACTGAAGTGTTTTCCGGAGCATCTGGCCTGTACTCGTCAGATACCATTAGAATACACCCCCACGTCCATGTGACACCCCAACATATCTCCAGACACTGCCCAGCATCCCCTGGGGTCACAGTCACCCTTGGCGGAGAAAAGCAGCTTTGCACATTTGATAACACACGTTTAAAATGCAAGAATCGATAGAGGAGTCAGAGATGATGGAGTGTCTGGGAGAATGATTTGGAAAAGGAAGGAGAAGTAATTATAGGAAAGGGGAGTTATGATCTGAGAACCAGCAAGTTGAGAACATGAAATGAACCTTACTTTTTTTTTTTAAATGGTCGATATTGATATTGGACGTCCCAATACCTACATATATGAAGCATTTTGAGTTCCATTTCTCTTCCTTTCTAAAACGGCAATCTCATTTCCTGGCTAGTGGGCATTTAGCCACTGTATCACAGCTGAAAGCCGGAGCCTGCAATCGATATCACAAAGAAAGAAGCTGGTGGGAGATGAGGAGGGGAGGAAGCGTGCAATCAATGCAGGAGCGAAGGCAATGGGATGCCTGAAAACACTGACAGCTGACAAAGGGTGAGGGTCCTCTGGCTGTTTGTTTCAACTTGGCCATGCAACTATTCCTGACCTCATTTTCCTCACCCAGGAAATGGGACAGTAGTAATTCTTACCTGTGGTAAATTTGAGAGAATTCAGAGTTGATCTTAAAAAAAAACAACAACAATAAAATAGCTAAAAATGACACACACACAAAAAAAAGCCAGATCTCATGCCCAGGAGGTCATCACCGCATTCCATACAAGCTACTTATTGCAGGAGGACACTATCCATCCTAGGAAGAGATCTTCATGGGAAAATGATACGTCACTTAAAGGTGAACAACGCAAACCCAACCCAACCCAATGTCCATTCCCGTCCATTCAGACTCATAGTGAGCCTGGAGGACAAAGCGGACTGTCTCTTAGGGTTTCCAGTCATTATGGAAGCAGACTGTCACATCTTCCTCTGGCTGACGGATGGTGAGTTTGAACTGCTGACCTTTGGCTAACAGTTGAGTCCTTTAATGACTGTTTCACCAGAGTTCCCCAAAGGGCTAAGACGTTGGAACCCCAGGGAAGAGAAGGATAGGAGGAAGCCTTATATGTCCCATCTCATCATCGACTCATTGCTGTCACGGATTGATTTTGAATCTTTTCAAAAGTGACATACCAGGTCTTCCTCCCACAGAGCTGTTGGGTGGATTTGAATTACCAGTCTTTCGGTTAGCAGCCAAGCATGTAACAGGGCTCCGTAGAATCCTTGTAAGTGTAGTGCTGTTATTGAATCAAGGGTTAGCAGATGTTGCGTGCAGTTTCATAAAGCATGTAAAGCAGATAGGCTTAAGTGGTTAAAAAATCTGCTTATTTATGCAATTTTTAAAAACAATTAGATGTGTACAAATTGGGCTGATGCTGATGCAGACTTTGGGCTAAGTTTTTTACATAAATATGTAGAGAACATGAGTTCCATACAGACATAACGCCTTTGATTCATTTCCATAACATTACCATATAGGATTATGAGAGTAAAGGCAATAAATGTATGCAGAATATAGAATACTTTTTGGGATTCAGTAAGTGCTCAATAATTGCTACAGAGCATTATTACGCCATGAGTCATTCACAGGGATTTCTGAGGGATTCAAGAGCCTTGGTGGTACTGTGGGTCAAGTGTTAGGCGACTAACCAAAATTGTTGTTATAGTTGTTGTTGATTGCCTTTGAGTTGAGCACGACTCTTAGCGACCCTGTGAACAAAAGGCCTGAAGCCCCTCTACAACTATCGACATTTATCGAAGTTCATAGTGTTTCCAGAGACATGTTGTTTAGGAAGTGGATGCCACTCCTGCTTCCAAAACATGATATAGTACCCAAGAATGAATTCTCAGGAACTTTACCAAACTGACTTGGTAAAAGAGACTCATGATTAAGCAAAGAACAAACACGTATGTCTTGGAGAAGGGGCAGCCAGAGTGCTCCTCTGAGGCAGGCTAGTGAAACTTTGTCTGACACACTTTGTGCATATTGTTAAGAGGGGCTATGCTTTGGAAGGGGGCTTCACACTTGGAAGGGTCAATGAAAGAGAGGAAGACCTTCAATGAGGTGAACTGACACAGTTGCTGGGCTCACGTAAATCAGAGATGATACGGATGACACAGGAGCAGACAGGGCTCAGATCTGCTGGTCCCGGGTCATCATGAGTTGTACTTGATGCCACTTAACAACAACAATTGGTATGGAAAGTGAAGGAGAGAAAGAAAGAGTGTTAAGCTTCAATAGTGATATTTAGGTTGTGGTGGTGGTGGTGTTAAGTGCCGTTGCATCGTAGATGACTCATAGCGACCCTGTGAAAGAAAGCCCTCAACATTTGATTGCCTTTTATCCTTTCTCCAGGTTCATAGAGTTTCCGAAGGCAAGCTATTTATGGAAATGGATGCCACTCCTACTTCCAAGCTTGTTTTAATCAGGGAGCTCCACCAAACACTGTCCACCCATTTGACACATCAGTGTCACAGTGTTTAAGCATCACAGCAACCACGAGTTACCTCTGTACAGCAAATGGACAGACCAGTGCTATTCCACTTAGAAGAATATTTGAAGAGAAACAGAAACCAGGCCTGAGGGCTGCAGATTAAAATCACACACCTTTGGCTTGGTAACATCATTTTCAGTCCACTAGGCCAACAGAGCTCTCTCTATGTTGGGTATTGTTGTTAAGTGCCGTCGAGTTAGACAACTCGTCATGACCCTGTGAGTGACAGACCTGAACACTTGTTTCACTTGTTAATAGAACCCAAGAAATTTAACCAACACACTAATGCATAGTAACATTCCATTGTGGGGCATAAGAAACCAAGAGTATATATCAGTGTATTTGCTTTAAGGTCAAAAGTATCTGTAATTTGTGAGAAGAAGTTGAGAGACAGCTTTAAAATGTTCAGATGAGTTTGTTTAGGTCATTAACTCTCATCAAATTCACCAGTCATTCTGAGGGAGCAAGAAGAGGCAGTCGGCTCCAGTAAAGATTCCAAACATAGAAACCCTATGGGGCAAAGCTATTGAGTTAATGTGAGTCAGAATTGACTCACCAGTATTTGTTTTGTTTCAGGATAGATGTTGAGTTTACAGATGTGTAAAGAGCTGACACCTGTACCTGGGATGCTGTAAGGATGTGCTTAATGGTGGTACCAGTAGAGACGGACTATACCTTTCGACTCCCTTTGCCTCTTTCTCCTTCTCTGCTTTTGCTTTCTGTTAAACACTTCCCTTTTTGGAACAGCTTTAGGGTTGCAGAAAAAGTAGACAGACAGTACAAAGAGTTCCCTGTGCATCCTAAGACAACAGCTTGCACTCTTCTAAGGTGTTTGTTCTAAGGGTGAACTGATACGAATATATTCTTATGCACTAAATCCTATCACCTTTATTAGGATTCTTTCTTTCTTTTGTATCTTCATATGTATTTGGGAAAGGGTATACTGTTAGGTACCCATGCACCATCCATGACAGTACTGCAGAGATTCATTTCACTGTCTTAAAAATGCTCTGAGCACTATCTAGTCTTCCCTCTGTTTACCTTTTTGAGTCCCTGGCAACCATTAATCCTTATCCTGTGTTTGTAGTTTTGTCTAGTGTCTTAGTTGCCTTGTGCTGGTCTACCAGAGATATCACAAGTGGATGGCTTTAACATGCAGACATTTCTTTTCCTACACTTTATAAAGATTTAGGGTCCAAATTCAAGGCACTAGATCTGAGAGAATGCCCTCTGTCAGTTCTGGAGGAGTCCTTTTTGCTTGAGCATCCGTAGGCCAGGTGTGTTTTTTAACATTTCCGTGTGTCCTAGACTTCCAGGTGTGAAGGAGCTTCCTGGTCCAAGGGTCTGGTTCAGAAGGACACCCTCAACTCCTAGTGATTATTTCCTGGTGGTACTGATACCTTGCTTCTGTCCAGTCCACTCACTTTCCAGCCCTTTTACCTCTCACGTTACACTGGAAGTCAACTTGCCTTTTTCTTACTGGATTGAGTAACGTGGCACTACGCCTTTAATCCTTCTCGGTTTATCAGATCATGGGGGGTCATTTCTTAACTTCTACATTAGATCATTACATACATATATTTTGAGGAGACAAAATGGGCACAATTCAACCCATAACACCTACTTCTTCTTTTTTAAAAATCTTCTCTCTCCCTATTTGCTATAAGCCTAGAGCTCGGACAAGAACTAACCCTAAGACCATAGTCTTTATTTATTTATTTTCGCAGGCTCATTTCTCTCTTAATAATTATCATATTGACTCTGAATTTATTACACCGCAAGAATGACTTTATGCGGAATCTCATGCATTTAAACATTAGCGTGAGATAAATTAGTTTTAAATTGAATTCCTCGAATGCAATTGAAGGTGTTTCCGTATGATGAATAAGGAATTTTCCAAATAAAAATCTAAATCTCTGATGTTCCATTTCTGAGCATGTTGAAGAAATATGTGGGACTATTTGATAAGGTTAAAATATGATTGCACTGCAATAGATTAGCCATGCTATAAACGAACTTTTTAGTTTGGAGAGAACACAGTTTAAGGGCAGAGTTTGGTAGATAAAATGTGAAGATTTCTGTGTACGTGTCTACTAAGTTTCTTAGTGCTATTTAATTTCACACTAGTTATTGTGAAATAAAATAGTCTTCTAAAGAGCATACTAATTTTTACATTTTTTTAAAAAATAAATCAATCAGGTGCCCTGATACAGGTTAAAACAGAAAAAAATAGTCCAATAAACATAAAATCACCCTAACTTCTGCTTTAATCCTATTTCCTCTGAAAGTTCTTCTATGCAATTTGATCTCCCCAGCACTGATTGTATTCATCTCCTACCATGGCCAAAGAGGAAGTGGTCACAAATGGAGTAAATCCATTAGAGAAGAGATGAGAACATGTACTCCATGCCTTATTAAATAACTGTCTGCTCTCACTTGATGTGAGATGTGTTAGTAGGAAGAATATGAGAGTTTTGGTCAGTTGGTGAAGCTATACTCTGGTGATAGTTGATGGACTGCAGATGACAGAAGGAGAATTGATGCCTTTGAGTTGTGGTGCTGGAGAATAGTACTGAACATTCTACAAACTGCCAAGAGAACAAACAGGTCTGTCCTGAGGAGGGTGAAACTAGGTTGCTTATTTGGAGGCAAGGACTTTAAAGCTCTGTCTCACATACTTTGGGCATGTTGCCAGGAGAGACCAGTCTTTGGAGAAGTAGTACATCATGCTTTGAAGGGTGGAGGAGAGGAAGACCCTGGATGAGATTGATTGATACAGTGACTGTGACAATGAGGCCCATGAGTCAGAGACAGTGAGGTTGGTTCAGGAGAATACAGGGTTCAAAGCCATTGTTCACAGAGTCATAGTGAACTCGATGGCACCTAACAGCAACAATGTATTATTTGCCATGATGCAAGGGGATCATCTTTGCAAAAGTTCAGTGTGATCATATCACTCCTGTAACCCCACCACCACCACCGGTGCTTTCAGAATAGAGCTGAATCAATCTGTCTCTTAGCTTATGAAGCTCAAAGTGCAGGAATACCAGTCACGTCATCACTGGTCTCTCTGCTCTCTGCCATATTTTTTTCTATTTTCTATTGGTTTGTATACAAAATTATAGGCATTGTATTTTGTTTATATACATTGTGTTTCATTCATTCCTCTATGCACATTGTATTTCATATTATAATTCCCATATATTGTGTTTTATAAAATGAATCACCATTGATCTATGCTCACCATTAACCCCCCTTTTTAGGTTCCCACTAGATCTTTCCTAATTCTTTTCATCCCCTTGCTCTGCCCACCAAACTCTGCAACCTTGAGACTTCCCCCTCTCCCTACCCTAAGCTCTCCCCTTTACTCCCTGTGGCCTTCAGTACACATCTTAGTAGTAATCCTTCTATTTTTACCATAATAATCTTAAGTAATATTTGTCTTTAGGAGACTGAGTTAGTTTACTCAGTATAACACTCTCCAGGCTCTCCCATGTTGTATAGTGTTTTCCAAAATCATTGCTTCTCAGTGGTGTGTAGTTATTCCATTGTGGGAATGTATCACAATTTCTCAATCCATTTGTTTGTTGATGGATGAACATTTGGGCTGTTTCCATTTTCTTGTTATTGCGGATAATGCTGCTGTGCACATTGGTGTACAAATCTTTGTTTGTGTCTCAGTTCTATTTTCCCCAGAGTGTATTTCTAGCAGTGGAATAGCTGAGGCACACGGAATTTCATGTTCAGCTTTTTGAAGAAACACTAAACTGCCTTCCAGAGTGGTTGTACCATTTTACAGTCCCACCAACAGTGTATGTATTAGAGTTCCAATCTCTCCACATTCTTTCTAACATTTATTATTTGCTGTCCTGTTAAACCTTGCCACTGCTACTGGGGTGAAATGATATTTCATTGTGGTTTTGATTTGCATCTCTCTCTTACTGCCAGTAATTTTGAGCATCTCCTCATGTGTCCATTGGCCATTTCAATGTCTTCTTCTGTGAAAGTCTTTCTATGTCTTTTGCCCATTTTGTAATTGGATTATCAGTGTTTTTCTGATTGAACTCTCTTATGATCTACAAGGGGAAATGGAATAAGCGTTGAGCTGTTAATGGAGAGATCTGGTCTACAGGAGAAAGATGAGGTAGGGGTTGAAAATTCTACAGGATAGTTCTACATTGTTCTTAAGGGTTGTTGTGAATTGGAATCAATTGGGTTTTTGGTTCTGATGTACATGATTTCTTCTGCTTTCACGAAAGAGGATGTTTTCCAAAGCAGGATTTTTTTTTAAGCTTTTCCACCACTTTCTCAATCCTTACTTGTTGCCAGCTTAAATTTTTTGTTGGTTTTTTTGTTTTGTTTTGTTTTTAATTTTCTGACTCAAAGCAACCCCATGCAATGGAGAACTGTCCCACAGAGCTTCCTAGATCGTAATCTTTACAGAAGCAGATTGCCAGGTTCTCTAGGTGAGTTTGAACTGCCAAACTTTTAGTTAGCAGTAGGGCATGTAATCATGAACCCACCAGGTCTTGTTTTCAGCTTTCAACAGGCGTGCAGCTTAGGGACATCAATTACATTAATTGACTTTGCAAATCAATGCAAATGTCCCATCACTGTACACAGAAACTCTGGTCTTCATTAACATTCACTTCCTTTGTTCCCCTCCCTCTGCCTCTGGTAACCACTAATAAACTTTGATCTCTACATTTGCCTCTTATTTTCCTTTCTGCAGTTGAGAGATCATACGATATTTTCCCCTCTCTGAATAATTTATTTCACTCAGTACAATGTCTTAAAATGCCATCCATGCTGTGGCATGTATTTTAGGACATCACTTTTCCTGGTTGACCATCATGTACCACATTTTATATGCCCTATGCCCCATGGACGGGGAGTTAAGTTGTTTTCACCTTTTGGCTATTTTGATTAATGCTACCATGAACCCTGATGTGCATACATGTGTTTGTGTCACTGCTGATTAATGGCTCTTCAGTCTTTAGATCCCAGATAACCTACCACTTCTTCAGGTGCATGTATGGAATCGCAGAAAGTGTCAGGCCTGACTATTATCCCTTTTAAAATACTAGGTCCTTTCTTTGTAGGGTAATGATTTAAAGTATGTGTTCCTAAACGGGTTTGATTTATGCCTCTCTTTATCACTCCACAGGGAAGCATGTAGAGAGTTGTAGTCTGTAGGAGAGGGAATGGTTTAACTCAAAGTCTGGACCTCTCTGATGGTTCTAGTCCACCTTGTGGGAGAAAGATGAGCAATCCCCTTCTGTGCGACTTTACAGACTTGGAAAAATCTTCTGGGGGGTCTGCTCTGTGTAGATTCTGACTTGATGGCAATGAGAAAAGAAGTTACCACTACACTGTATGTTGCATTAGGAGACAAGCTTCATCTGCTTTGCAACCATCCCAACCTCCCCAGCACATAGTTCGATAACGGCATATGGTAGACCAGGGAGAAAATGAAGCAAAGGTTTCTATCCCTGCAGACTCACAGAACCACAGGAGGTGCCGAGAAGGGGTGCACCATGTAGAACAGGAGCTAGGAGGCAGTCTGGTAACAAAGTCCATGACTGACAGCTAGATCCTAATCCTGTCCTTTGCTTCTAAAAGAGTCCCATTTTAAATTGTCTAATGAATGAAAGATGAGAAGTCCCAAGAAACCGAGCACTGCTACATGTGCCATCTGGCCCTAAACTGGAAGGCAATTGTAAAGGAGTTAAGGAAATATACTTAGGGGAAAAAAAATACAAAGAAAATCATGAGAAGTTCTACTTCTAGGATTTCATCTGCATAAATACATATACAACAGAGCAACAATATGTGATCAAGTAAGTTCAGTGCAATATATGTTTTATCTATATGCAGGTTTGTGTCCCTTAATATCTAGGATATGTTCTATGAAATATAATTCTTATGTAACGGGGATGTAGTGTTAATACTGTATGACATACTTAGCAAACAGACATGCCTAATCTCATACTCGCCTTCATAATATTTGTTGTTGTTGTGTCCTGTCACGTTGGAAATGACCCATTGCTGACCCTCCAGCAGGCAGTAAGTAAATTCCACGTAAGGAGATTGTCCATCCTTCTCCACAGAGCAGCTGGTGGATTTCAACCACATGCCTTTGGGATTGCAGGGCAGCTTCTTGCCACTCGGCCACCAGTGCTCTCATGTCATTTAGAAAATGTGTTTTTTTTGCTTCTAAAATTAGAGTTTTCCTTTGCCTTTTGTTGCTGCTATCATTAGCACTGCTGTTGCTGCATTTGGGAGGTATGCTGAACTTCATGGTAGTCTTTTCTAAAGAAGATTAAACAGAGAAATAACACTTGGGCACTCAAGAGACGTATAGTGCACAAGGTTGGATGCTGCTGCCCATAACATACATTGTTATATGGTAAGCCTTTTCTTTCTAAGTAGGGAAAGTTCATATGAAATAATGATAGCAAGTACAGAATTTATAAGCTATGTAACATTCGCATTTATGATGACAATCAACACTAATATATTTTAGGTGGAAAATATAATATTATATATTAGTGTTAGTATTACATACCTACCAGCATAGTCACTTTGTATATAAGGTGTATGCGGTACATGGATTATATGTGCGAAGTTGTGTTCCTGATGGCAATTTATGTCCTCTACTCTCTGTTCTCTGGGATTTCCGAGCTCTATAATAGCCATACGGGATCATTAGTTTGTAGGTAGTTGAACATCACCCAAATCAGCATTGCATGGCTGTATATGTTGTTGGCTATTAATGAATTGATTTAGAATCATCATGACCCCTTGTGTCCAATTAAAACTACTTCATAGCATTTTCTTGGCTTGAACACTTGTGAAAGCCAAGTCTTTCTCTTATAGAGTTATTGGATGAACTAGCAGTTTTGATGGTAGCCGAGTTATTAACACACAGTGACCATGGCAGTGGGGCAAGTGTGTCAAAGATGGTGAGACTGGCTAAGGATAGGGCATGTTTCAGAGTTACTGCTCAGAGAGTCCCTGTGAGTTGTAATCAAAGCTGTTGGCACATGACAACAAGAAATTATTAATGACTGCATTAACACAGATCCATATTTATACACAAATACACATACAAACATATACACAGAGGCTAAAAGTTTCTCAATAAAGTCTGTATAGTTGGTCCATCCAGATGGTAGAAATCTCTGTAATCCCTATCTATGGGGAGCAGTATAGAATGATGCTAGTGTTATTTGGTAAATCAATACAGATATGTGCATATGAATAGTATTGAATATTTTCCCAAGGTGTATATAGACATGAATGTCTAAGGTGAGAAAGTCTTCTCATCTTCCGTGAGGAGAGACCCATGTTCAGTTCCCATTCAATGCTCTTCATAATGTCCCCCATCTGTCACTGGAGGCTTTTGTGTTGCTTTCATGTTAAGTAAGCCAAGTTCCATGAAACTTCTAGATTAAGATAGACCAGAACATATGAAGCTTGGATTGTACTTCCAAACTATCCAATATAAGCCCTATGGATTACATTGGTGTGACTAACACTCAGGCTTGGGGATGCTGCCTTGAAGACCATTTCTGATGAAATGATCCCTTGCTCATCATCTGTCAGGGCCCAAGTACATGACAGGGGACTTTGGTGGCCTAGTGAGTAAAGAGCTGCATTGCCAACCCAAAGGCACATGGTTGGAATCCACCAGGTGTTTCACAGCAGAAAGATTGGTGGTCTCCACCTGTGCAACCTGGAAGGTCAGCTTTGAATCAGTTTTGACTCAATGACAACAACAACAACAACAACAGCAACAGTACATAAACCAACAATGTTTAAACCAATGAAAGTCTAAAATGATGCTTAACTAACTATAATTAGTGGTAGTGGTTGTTCTTTTCCATTGATGTGAAACTGACCCATAGCTGACCTCCAGTGGGTTTTCAGAGGCAGTAAATCACATGAGAAGGCACTGTTCATCGTTCTCTGTGGAGCAGCTGGTAGATTCAAACCCTGTTCCTTTGGGATTGCAGCGCAGCCTCTTACCAATAGACTGCCAGTGCTCCTGGTTGACTAATAATTAATTATTGGTTATTTCCTTAAATGAAAATCGAGGAAGGGACTTTTCACATTTCCCCTGTTTATATTTGAATGCTAGTAACAAAGAAATAATACTGAATTTAATTGATAAAGACAATGCCACAAGAAACCTGAAGAGGAAAACCTTAGGGGGAAAAAAATGAGGTTCAAACCATCATCTTTGTGGTTCCTAACTAAAGTAGTCCCATCCTCCACCCTTGGGCATACTGGCAACAACTGGGGACATTTTTTTTTATTGTTTTGACTGAGACTGGAAGAAAACTGCCACTGGTCTTGAATTGGTAGAGGCCAGGATCATTTCCAAACATGACCAAAACATTATTTTATAAATAAAGTGGACAGTGTGGAGGCTGAGAATCTTTGAACCATATTGACTCAATATTCTTCCTATTTTGGTAGTTGTAGAAAGATCAATTTCCCTCTTTTTTGATGGCAAGGAATTGGGAGAGTTATCAAGATGAAACAAAACAACAAACTACTGTGACAACATAATAACAAGATCTCATATAAAAGGCAGCAAGATGATAACTCTTGCATCTCCCAGCTAGGTTGACCTTTTGTCAGTTAACTAGAACCAGTATGTGTGTGTTGTACCTTCTTGGATACTTAATGCAATTTCAGTATCTTATACCCATATTGTATATCTCTTTGTCCTTAAGTCTAATCCCTCTCCAGCATCAAGGTGGAACAGGACAGATCATTCATTAAGGTTAATTTAAGTTGCAAGTATAACTTCCTTATAGCTTCATCAGCACAGTTGAGGAGAAGAACATGAGAGAGGGGTCAACACCATATAGTCTTACTAAATCTTGGCTCCACTATCTTCTCATTCACCTAGTATTAGGGTCCCAAAGTTGCACATTTTGGAAGGTTTCTACTTTAGGATTCATTGTTACTGCCCTTGTTGCATTGAATAGAACATTTTATCCAGATGTTATGACCTTCACTTATCGACTTTCTATTATCCAAACATAAAATAAAAATATGCTGAGACATATTTCACCATGTAATTTTCCCCATACAAGTCTTCTAATTAAAGGAACATTAACGACTTTTTTATTAGCTAATATATTGCCATTCTCAAATACAAGATACTCTTTTGAACATTGTTATCTAGAGCTGTTAGCTCTTGAATATGTTAGTAATTCATGAAAATTCTTTTTCTCCAAGTTTCAAGATTGTGGGGAGTGTCCTCAAATAGAATAATGTTAAAGGCACCTTAATGCAAAGATGATGACTTGGAATCCAGTTCTATTATTCATAACTTGGGTTGTTTTTTCTAGCTTCATTCATCTTCTGCTTTGAGAAGAAGTGCTTCTATGGGCAATGTTTACATTCCATTTCCACATCTTTGGGAAGAAGGGACAGCAAGGAGAAGGAGACCCATAACTTGGGGAATTTTTATAATCATCTCCAGCTGTGAATGCTGAGAGAGAATCATTGATGTAGTCAGGGGGCTAGGGAGAGCAAAGCCTGGCTTCTAAAAGGAGCTCAAGCTTTCTGAAAGCGGGTGGAATAACATTGCAGTTGTAAAAACGAGAAGATGTTGCTAATGGGAATATGCTGAATGGTGTCACTAATTAAATAAGGCACTTTGGAATAATTGACAGCCGGCACTTAAGAATATAATTGCATATTAATCAACCATTTGCAGACAAAACTTAATGCTATTTATTATGAGGATAAAACTTTTTTTTTCCTTCTTGATGTTTTCAAAGCCAGGGATTCAACTTTGTTCCTAACTTCATCTTCCAGAAATGAATGTACGATATTTGTGTTAGAGAAACCCAAGTGAATAAATAAGTAGGAGTTTCTGAGGGGAGCAACACCATGGGGGTTTATCTTGAAAAGAGCAATTGCAGACATATGTCATGTGTCATTACCGGAGAGCTGGCGACAGTGTTATTCATTATGTGGTTTCAGAGTGTTCTAAATTAGAGAAATGGATTATTGGAAGTGGATGATTTCCCCAGATTGCTACTTAATAGTGACTAAAGGGTTTGTATTACTCATATTGGCCATGAAAATGATGCCAGAACCCAGCAGTAGTTGACTGAAATGAAATGTAAGGTCTATTGGGTATTATCCTGAGATGCTGCCTAATTGTCTGCCTCTTCTTTAGTAGGAATGTCCCCGGGTCTGGGAGGTTGGGTTGTTTGTTAGCAAATGCAGATGGGAGTGAAGATTTCCAAATTATTTACTTCTTTGCTTGGTTTCTTCTCTCTCCTTGCTGCCTTGTATGCAGGTCACAGTAATTGCTTTGCCAACTAAAAATAAGTTTCTCTCTTTGTCCTTTTTTATTACTGGATTGTGTCCATCCTTACGGCTTTCAGTAATTGTTCTCGTCTGTCTTTCTTTTTCCTTCCTTCCTTCCTTCCTTCCTTCCTTCCTTCCTTCCTTCCTTCCTTCCT
>NW_006399912.1:5008253-5030764 GCF_000299155.1 Elephantulus edwardii | reverse complement strand
ATTCCTCCTGAAAATATGGCCATAGTAAATGAGACAAATTTTCACCATCCTTGTCACTAAGTAGGATTCTGGTTTCACTTCCTCCAAGATATATTTTATTGTTCTTGTAGCAATCCATGGTATATTCAGTGCTCTTCTCTAGCACCACAATTCAAAGGCACTAATTTTTCTTTGGTCTTCTTTATTTCTTTTTCCACTTTTAGAAGCATAGGAAGCAATGAAAATCTTAATACTTGAGTTAGGTACACATTGGTCTCTAAACTGACATTCTTGCTCTTTAGAACTTTGGAAAACTTTTTGACTGTAGATTTCTTGACTGCTGTTACCATCAGTGTTGATTGTGGATCCAAGAAAAACAAAATCTTTAAGATCAATCTTTCTTCCATTTATCATGATGATGTCCAGTGATGAGAATTTGTATTTTCTTGATGTTGAGTTGTAATCCATATTGAAGGCTGTAGTCTTTGATTTTCTACAGTAAGTGCTTCAAATCTTCTTAATTTTCTACAAGCAAGGTTGAGTCATTTGCATACTTAAATGACACAGAAGAAGTAAAGCTTTTACAGTGCCGCTAGAGTATATTAAACACAAAATCACACAAATTCATGTATAATTCTTTAATATCATCTCCAAGTTCCTTCTCACTCATTGTTTTATTTATCTAGCGCTGCTGTAACAAAGACACCATAAAAGATGCCTGTAAACCTAAAAACCATTGCCAACAGGTCAATTCCAATACAAGGCTACACTATAGACAGAGTAGAACAGCCTCATAAGTTTCCAAGGCTAAAAATCTTTATAGAAGCTAACTGCCTCATCTTTTCTCCACGGAGGAGAATGGCCATTTGAACTATCAACCTTTTAGTAAAAGGTGAAAAATGTATACGATCTGAAGAGAAATCAGAGTATATCAACCTTTTAGTTACTAGCTGAATGTTTTTAACTACAAGGCACCAGGTTCCTTGGGTGGCTGTAGTGAATAGAAATTTGCTTTTATATCCTATAGGGACCTAGATGCTCTGGATTCAGGGTATTTGCTTTAGAAGTCTCTCTTAGTCTTCTCTGGGATAAGAAGAAGAAGAAAGGAGGAGGAGGAGGAGGAGGAGGAGAAGGAGAAGAAGAAAAATCTCCTTTTCTCTGTAACTCTGATATCTTTCTTGGCATTCTCTGGAGATTTCCAGTCCGTGTCTAAACTTGGACTTATTTTCTCCACCTAATCTGCTCTTCTAACACCTTCAATGTAAGTAAGTTTAAGACAGGCTCTACATTGATATGAAATCATTAGCATAGCAAAGAAAATACTATTCTCAAATAGGATTATATCCATAGTTATGGGGTTATAATCCCAGCACATATTTTTCTTTTATTATACTAGTTTATTTACAAAATTTGAATACCTTGTTTTACACACCATGTTCTTACAATTTCCCTCACCCTTCCACCCATCAAACTGTACATGATTAACCCCTCTGCTCCTTACACATCTTCATCCCTCTGCATCCACCCTACCCCCCCCCTCCGATCCTCAAACTCATTCTACAGTAATGGTTTTATACAATATTTGCCCTTGTGGGACTGAATTAGTTCACTCAGGGCAATGCCCTCCAGTCCTTCCCAAGTTAGGTAATAATTTACAAAATCATTGCTTCTGTGTGCTGCATAGTATTCCATTTTATAAAGGTACCATAATTTGTCAATCCATTCAATTGCAGTTGGACATCAGGGTTCTTTCCATGTTCTTGCGATGGTGAATAATGCTACTATGAACATTGGTGTCAAGTCTCCATTTGTGTCTCAGATCTCATTTTCTCAGAGTATATTCCAAGCAGTGGACTAGCTGGGTCATAATGGAATTTCTATGTTCAGCTTTTTGAAGAAGTGCCAAGCTGCCTTCCAGCGTGGTTGTACCATTTTACAATCCCACCAACAATTTTTTAAGAGTTCCTATCTCGCCACATCCTCTCCAGTATTTATTACTTCCAGCACATATTTTTGAGGGCCTCCATTCTACAGAATACTTTCTATGTGCTAGCTTCTTTGATAGGAGATCAAAGAGGGATGTTATGTGTATAAATCAAGTTCTTTCTATGTCAAGAATTTTTTCCACACTTCTCTCTTTCTAGGAGATTTTGCCCATCATTATCTCCTACTTACCCTTCAAGATAAGCATGTTCTACTCTGACATACATGGGGTTATCATGAGTTTACTTGATCTCAACAGCGTAGGTATTTATTTGATATTTTTTGAGGGGAGTGGGGTAACTTGTTTTTGATAGAACATAACCTGGCACAGGGAAGCAACTATATTTTTTTAGTAATTATTTATTGAATAAGTGTATTCATAAAGAAGTTCAATGAGAAAGCAATTGATCCTTGAAAGAAACCCTGCTGAATCTTGATGAAGTTTGTGATTTTGACTTAAGGGGAGACAGATTGTTGTCACTCATATTTCTAAACAATATCTAGTCAGGTATCTTCTTTCCTGATCTGTCTCTATGCTAGCAAGGCACAGTTGTCTATTATTTAGACAACCTTGGCTGTGAGAATCTCTCCTAAAGTATTTTCTTTCTTTGTAGCTTTGTCTACCTCAAGATTAACTTTCACTGTGGTCAGTTCATTTAAGAGCCTAAACTCTCATGTAAATTGAGGTCAGTTTAGGTAAATAAATTAACGAGCACCAGAAATGCCATCTAGAGTGACAGACTTTTTTGTCCTTATCTTTTGGAATTCCCAAGCCTACATATAAGCCTTATGTTTATGTACACTCTTTTTTTATTTCCACACCAACTGGATAGGAAATACAGTAAGTGACAGATTCAGTTAAATTATCCCATTGTATCTAAAACAGAATCACCTCCAGACCTCTTTGGCTTAATCAAAGGCAAGTTTACCTTTTCTTCCTTGAAACATAAAATGGGTTTTTCTGATAAATAAACAGCTCTGCTCCACACAGTTGCTGTAATCAAGGATGCTTTGGGCAGAATATTAAATGATCCAGGAAGTATTAAGGAAAGATGGAAGGAATATACTGAGTCATTGTATAGAAAGGAATTGGCAGATACAGAGGAATTTAAGGAAATAACATATGAGCAAGAGCCTATGGTGATGAAGGAAGAAGTTCAAGCTGCTTTGAAGGAAATAGCAAAAAATAAGGCCCCAGGAATAGATGGTATACCGATTGAAGTATTTCAGATAACAGATGTTGCCCTGGATGTGCTCACCAAGTTGTGCCAAGAAATCTGGAGAACGACCACTTGGCCAACTGACTGGAAGATATCTATATTTGTTCCCATTCCAAAGAAAGGAGACCCAACTGAGTGTGGAAACTACAGAACAGTGTTATTGATTTCACATGCAAGCAAGATTCTACTGAAGATTATCCAAAAACGATTAGAACAGCACATCAGCAGAGACCTGCCGGAAGTCCAGGCTGGGTTTAGAAGGGGTCATGGTACTAGGGATATTGTTGCTGATGTCAGATGGATCTTGGCTGAAAGCAGGGAATACCAGAAGAATGTCTATCTGTGTTTCATTGATTATGCAAAGGCATTTGACTGTGTGGATCATAACAAACTGTGGCTGACTCTGAGAAGAATGGGAATCCCAGAACATTTAATTGTGCTAATGTGAAACCTGTACTTGGACCAAGAGGCAGTAGTCAGAACAGAGCAGGGTAACACTGCATGGTTCAAAATTGGGAAGGGTGTACACCAGGGATGCATCCTGTCTCCATACCTTTTCAACATGTATGCAGAGCAGATTATCCGAGAGGCTGGGCTCTATGAGGAGAATTGTGGCATCAGGATTGGTGGAAGATCTATTAACAATCTGCGTTATGCAGATGACACAACCCTGCTTGCTGAAACTGAGGAGGACCTCATGCACTTGCTGCGAAGGGTCAAGGACTGCAGCCTTCAGTATGGACTGAAGCTCAATGTCAAGAAGACAAAGATTCTCACCACTGGACCAATTGGCAGTGTCAGGATGGATGGCAAAGAGATTGAGATTGTTCACAGCTTCAGTTTGCTCGGCTCCACAGTCAACACTCTTGGCACCAGCAATCAGGAAATCAAAAAGCGTATCGCGATGGGAAAGTCTGCTGTTAGGGACCTCTTTAAAGTACTCAGGAACAACGGTGTCTCTCTGGAGACTAAGGTGCACCTTATATAGGCCATGGTATTTGTAATCGCTTGTTATGCTTCAGAGAGTTGGACAATGACTAGGGAGGACAGAAGGAGAGTGGATGCTTTTGAGCTGTGGTGCTGGAGAAGGGTACTGAATGTACCATGGACTGCCAGGAAAACAAACAGATTCACTTGGAGAGGATTAAACCAAGCTACTCCTTGGAGGCAAGGATTCTGGGGCTTCGTCTGACATACTTTGGACATGTTGCCAGGAGTGACGGGTCCTTGGAGAGGGACATCATGCTTGGGAGGGTGGAGGGACAGCACAGGAGGGGAAGACCCTCTATGAGATGGATTGATTCGGTGACTGGGGTAATCGGGATGGGTGTGTCAGAGGAAGTGCAGTTGCGCAGGACAGAGCAGGGTTTAGGGCTGTTGTGCATAGGGTCGCTATGAGTCGAAAACGACTCGACGGCACATAACAACAACAACAACTGCTCCACACAGTGACACGGGGACTCAGATTCCCTTTATCTATGACTCTGTTGTCATGGCTCTCAAGGACATGGAGAGTGACCTATAAGACGCTTCATTTATGAAATAAGACTGACATAATGAGCCGTGAAGGCACAATGAATAAAGTATCAAGCTGCTAAACTAAAGTTTGGCAGTGCGGGTCTACCAGCTGCTCCACAGTAGAAAGATGGGCAATATTCTTTCATAAAGGTTTACAGCCTTAGAAACTTGATCGAAAGTCACTATGAATCATAACTCTAAGATGGCAGTGGATTTAAGTTGGACAGTAGCTACAGTGGTTCTCTTGTTCTTATTCCTTAGGCACATGGCCATATTTCACTGCAAGGGAATCTGGGAAATACTGTCTAAGCATCTAATCAAATCCTACCTTTGAAAACCCTCCATAGATGTATGAGGCAACACAGTCCCAGAGGTGCATGGTTTGAATCCACCAGATATGCTCTGCTGGAGAAGGAGGGACAATCTCCTCCTGTACCAGTCAGATCTGATTTGACAGTACATGCACAAAAATAATAAAATAAAATAGAAAAAAACAAGTATGAAACAACCACATATTTTCCCTATAATTTACAATATTTGCTGTCTAAAATAGTGTGCTTATTAAAACATAACTGAGGATTTTAGCATCCCCCCCTTTATTCTTGCTAGGGGGGAGAAAAAAAGAGATATTGTTCTGCAGTTTCACCTTTCCATCTGCTCCATTTAATCTATTTTACAAACAATGGAATTGTTAAGGATTTTCAGCTCAGCAGCTGAATTAAGCCACAGAAAGAAAGCTACCTTTGAAGTTCAGAAATAAAGCACACAGTAATAGAAGCAATCAACAATCCCATAGGGTTTTAACCTTGTTTTGTCACATCTCTTAACAAACTCCTGATTTTTTTTTCTTCGTGATTCTGCGCAGTTCTATTTAGTGGCATCTTGATTTCTGCAACATATCAAAACCCTTTTTCTATGTGAAGGTGCCTGTGTGGGTGACCGAAATTGTACATCAAGTCTGGAATCAGTTACACCTGGATAAGCTAGATCACTTTGCAAGACTGGCTCAAGGGGTAACTCTTGTGGACTTCTCTCGTGTCTCATCTAGATAGAGCATGCTGTGCATTTTCCTGTGTCCTTGACATGTCCCGAGTAACCTTCTGGGATAAATCCTGTGCTCCTTCAATGGGGAGAGAGGGACGGTTGAGCGGTAGAATTCTCGTCTTTCGTAGAAGACATATGGGGTTTTATTCTTAGCCATTGCTCCTCATGGATAGACACCACCCTATATGCCAGTAGAAACGTGTGTGTTACTCTGATTCGAGAAGATTCCAGTGGAGTCCCCAGATTAAGATAGATGGGGAAGAAAAGTCTGGAAAAACTATATAAACTTTTGGACGAGTTAGGGATCTCTCTTGCTTCATTGAAAACCAGAAAAAATAATAATCGTCATTAAATAGCATGGCCAAGACATTGTGTGAGCTGATAAAATATTATTTCCTGTTAGTTGTCATAGAGTCAGCTCTAACTCATGATATCCATACACACACACACACACACGCATGTGCACGCGTGTGTGTGTGTGTGTGTGTATTGTGGCATAGTGGCAAGAAGCTATGCTGCAATCCCAAAGGCATGTGGTTCGAGGCCACCAGCTGCTCTGCTGGAGAAGGATGGGCAATCTCCTCCTGGGCGATTAACTGCCTCTGAAAACTCACCAGAAGGTCAACTATAGGTTGGTTTTGATTCTGCAGTACACATTGTGTGTGTGTGTGTGTGTGTGGTGGTTGTGGTTGTGTTAGTAAGTCCTTTTGAGTCGTAGACAACTCATAGTAACCCTATGAACGAAAGACTTGAACAGTTGTATAACTTTCATCGTTTCTCCAAGTTCACATGGTTTCCGGAGGCAGCTTATCTCCGAAGTGGATGCAACTCCTGCTATATATATATGTTATATATATAAAACACAACAAAGCAATGCCAGATTCTTTGTCATCTCCACTTGATCCTGTGGATTCAAACTGCATACCTTTGGGATTGCAGGACTGCCATCAAATAAGGCCTGATCTATGGGAAGCCAACACTAAATATTTGTAATAAACCGAATGCTATCAGGATGTGGGGGAGGTGAGGTACAAGCCAGAGTTCACCCTGAGGCACTAAGGCAATCCTTAAAGGTTTATCAGATTGTTGTATTTGCTGACCTCTCCCTCCTGAGCCAAGGGGAAGGCTTTCAATAGAAAAAGCTTGGCTTCATTTGCATTGAATTCTCTTTGTGATTTACTTCCTAATCATTTTCAATAAAGATACAGGGAAGCTGGGGGACTGCTGGCCCCCTGTTTTTAATGTTCTCTGTTCTGTCTCATTCCTGGCTATCTGTCTCATTCTTAATAATTATAAAAATACTTTACCCTCGGTCTGCAACATTGATCCTACCAACCTTTTGTACACCATAACAGAACTCTCCCCAATCCTGTATCATCGCCTTGTCACATTCTCTGCTGTTCTTAAACCCATTGTTGCAGTCACCATGTCAATCCATCTCATTGTGTGTCTTTCTCCCTTACCTTGACCTTCTATTTTTCCAAAAATGATGCCCCTCACCCCAATAACATGCCCATATTAAGTGAGATTCAATCGCACTATCCTTATTTCTAAGGAACATTCCACCTTCTCTTCCACGACAGATTTGTTCTTTTGGCAATCTATGTATATTCAATATTCTTCACCATTACCACAATTTAAACACATCAATTCTTCAGTCTTCCTTATTCATTGTGGAAGTGTTGTGTACATAAGAAGCACTTGAAAATACCACAGATTAGGCCATCTTTAAGTATCCATTAATACTTAACAATTTTCATTATTATCAAAACAGTATTAATCATCATTATTATTACTGTTATTAAGCTTGCCTTTCACCCTCAGAGCTGTTGCTATGTTCCATTGAGTTGGAATCAACTCATAGCTGACCCTCCAGTGGGGCTTTAGAGGCAATAATTCACAGGGGAGGAGAGTGCCCATCTTTCAATGGTGGAGCAGCTGGTAGATTTGAACCACCCGCCTCTCAGTTGGCAGCACAGCTCCTTACCTCTAAGCCACCAGAGCTCTTCTTTTCACCCTCAAGTGCTGTCAAATAGAGACAAGGGTATGGAGAGTCTTGGGAAGGTAAACCAGAAGACTCCACTTTCAGTTTTTCCAGGGAGTCCCATTAAACTCACAGTGAATTTGCACTGAGAATTCACATGCTGGTAAAATGTTCATTACTGAATCCAGAGTAAGACTATGCACCTATTTTTTTCCCCCCAGGACAAAACAGCAACAACATAGAAGGGTGTATCCATCATTTTCAACACAGTTGCCGCAGTCTGAAAATGATGGTACCACGCACCACCATTAACCCTATTGACTCTGTCACAGCAGAAAGGCTGATGTGGCGTTCTCAGCCGTGTCTCCGCGGAAACATCAACAGACTCAATAAACGCCCTGAAATTTAACATGCGTCTGCTGTCTGCCGAACAGCTCTGGGCACAAATAGGTTTCTTTTATTATGGACAGAAAGGCCAAGTGAAATTTTAATCAGACAGACAAGGAGGGTATCTGAGAACACTGAAATGCCAGCCCTGCTGGTATTTCCACAATATTGAACTTGTCTTTTTCAGGGCCTTTGTAGCGATTTCAATTAGCTGGGAGACACACAGCCTGTGTTTTTGCAAACTCTCTTTTTAATTAAGCCGCTGTTCACTGGGATATTAGAAGGCACATAGTTCCTCCTGCAGTATGCAAAGTATGGAAGAGAAAATTAAGCAGTCGACGTATTTGGGTGTAGAAAGTGTGTCTCCATCATAGAGTTTGTGATTAAGGATACAGCTATTTTTTTTTATCCTGCATATTTTGAGTATTTCTCCCCTGACATCCCCATTTCTAGATTCCTTGCTCTTCTAATTATATTATCAATATATTTGCTTTAATCCATAGTAATCCTGCTTTTTTCTTCCTCTTCTTCCCTTTCCTTGTCTTCTATTTTTCTTTCCTACTCCTCCTTCTTTGTACTTCTTTTTAAAAAGTATGTGGTATTCAAAAGGACAAGTACTGCATAATGTCACTGTTGTAAAATAGGACTCACATCAGGGTTGGGGAGAACCTAAGAAAAGATGGGATAAATAATGTACACAGCATTGAAACAGACGAGGGAGAGAACTGTTTAAAAGGAATATATGATTAAGCATTATTTTCATGATGCGAGTCCAGAATAAGAGCTGCATATTAAAGTGGACTTGGGGGGCGGGGTTGTATAACAATGAAATAATTTTTTTTTCTTTTCAAAGAAAAAAGTGAACTGGGGCGGGGAGGGGTGGGCAGGGAGGAAAATGTGCAACAATGAATGAATGGAAATTTAAAGTCTCTATAAACTTTCATTAAGATCTCCATTAAGAAAAGGATGTGGTATTTTAATAACTCCAAGAGCGTAGATAACAAGTACGCACATTGATGACATAATAAAATAGAAATCTATGCACTTCCTATCCAACTAAAAACAAGTACTTTTACCAATGCCATTGAAATGACCCCTTCGCCCTTTAATGAGTTCGGTTTTGTTGGTTTTTGTTTTCAGTGGGAATAACCAAGTGAGATTTTGTCAGCTAAGGTGCATAGAAGGAGCACAAATCATTGAAAAGTCTAGAATGAAAAGAAATCTTTCTTCCTTTGAAAGAAAGCCTTGTCACTCTATTGAGTCGTATGAAATGCTTTGAAAGTTGAGCCTAAAAATAAGTAGGCAACTATGGAATGTGAACAGCTTATACCGCCATCTCTGCCTTCTTTCCTTCGCTGTTTCCTGTTTGCATGTGTTATTGAATTCATCCGTTAACTCACTCCTTCAGTAAATAAGCAGTCTTTGGCATCTTTATAGTATAATTGATACAATGAGTGTTCTGATGACTATAACTTTCTGACCAGGTTATCAGGGCTCTGTTTAGAATCCCTTGTGATATCGAGTGATAATATTAGCTTTGATTTGCATCCTTCCAGTTTTGCAAAGCCAAAACGCATTGTCTTTTAGAGTCCAAGGCAGCTGTTCAAGTGACATATGCTCATTCACGTTGAAAGCGCCAAAAGGCAATGCAAGGTGTTTTAATTGATATCTTGTTTCCCAGGGCTTCTTTCTTTTGTGTCTGCTTTAAGGGAAAACTCGCACTGTAGCTGGGAGGAATTGTAGAGTCAGTAATTCCAGAGTTCTTGACGATTTTCTGAACCGTCTAAACTCGGGCTAATGAGGCAAGCCTTACTAGGGGCCTTTCCTGCAAGCTGTCCACCCACATTGCCTGAGCTAATTTTACAATCTCAAACTCCTGAGAACGCTTTTGGGTACTGCTGACTGTGGAATGGGAAGGTTTACCATGTGCCTTTTGGAGGAAAATTTGGGAGAGCAACAGGATATGGACCGTTCCGTTAAGGAAATGATCTCCCACATGGAAATGGCTGCAAAGATGTAACCCTTGGGTTTCCTTCTAAACCCAAAGACCGCCGTAGTCTTCCTGTGTATGTTCTTCAAGATGATTGTTTTTTAGCAAGGGGAGTTCTGACTTCAGAATGTTTGGCATTTGAATGATCTCATTTATTAAATATCTAGGACACGAGAACTTGAAAAGATGGGATGAGACTACGCATAGGTCAATGGTAATTAATGATATTAAATACAGTATATATGAATGATTGCATAAAACACAATGTCCATAAATGGAACACACTGCATATGAATGATTGTGTAAAACAAAATGTACGTGGACAAAGCATGTTTTCTATACATGACTGTGATGTAAAAAGAAAAATAATCTAGGATATAGTTTCATTCCAGCAGGATTATTTATTCTTTACAGTAATACAGTGATTCCTCTTCATTGTTTTCCTGGTCATAGAAGCAGCATTGTTCCATCACGGAAGCAACAGCTATTTCCAGCTTGTGTGGTGGTGTTGTTGTCAGGCTCAGCTGAGGTAACTCCAACTCACAAATACCCTTTGCACAACCAACAGCTGTCTTCTCAGGCCACTACATCACCCCCATCTGCAGAATTCTTGCCATGGTTCAGCCCACAGCTGCAGCCACTGTGTCAATTTCTCTTGGTTGGTTGGGGGTGGAATCTTTCTCTTTTTCACTGGCACTCTCCTTTACCAGGCATGATATCCTTCTCCAGGTCCTCGCCACTTCTTACAATATGCCCAAGGCCTGTGAGACAGTCTGGCCACCTTAGCATGAGAGGAGCATTTCCAATGCACTTGATTCAAGTTAGAATTTCCCCTTTTCTTCTGTTGTTGTTGTTATGTGCCGTCGAGTCGCTTGCGACTCATAGCGACCCTGTGTACAACAGCCCTAAACTCCGCTCTGTCCTGTGCCAATCGCACTGTCTCTGACACACCCATCCCAATTACCCCAGTCACTGAATCAATCCACCTCATAGAGGGCCTTCCTCTCCTGCGCTGTCCCTCCACCCTCCCAAGCATGATATCCCTCTCTAAGGACCGGTCTCTCCTCCCAACATGTCCAAAGTATGTTAGACAGAGCCTCAGAATCCTTGCCTCCAAGGAGCCACCCAGTTTAACCCTTTCCAGGACAAATCTGTTTGTTTTCCTAGCAGTCCATGGTATTCTCAATACTCTTCTCCAGCACCACAGCTCGAAGGCATCAATTCTCCTTCTATCATCCTTTGTCATTGTCCAACTCTTTGATGCATAACAAGTGATTGCAAAGACCATGGCCTGTATCAGATGCACCTTAGTCTCCAGAGAGACACCACTGCTCTTCAGTACTTTGGAGAGGTCCCTAACAGCAGACTTTCTCATGGCAATGCGCCTTTTAATTTCCTGGCTGCTGGTGCCAAGACTGTTGACTATGGAGCCAAGCAAACTAAAGCTGTGTACAATCTCAATCTCTTCACCATCCATCCTGATGCTGCCAATTGGTCCAGTGGTGAGAATCTTTGTCTCCTTGACATTGAGCCTCAATCCATATTGTAGGCTGCAGTCCTTGACACTCTGCAGCAGGCGCTTCAGGTCCTCTTCAGTTTCAGCAAGCAGGGTTGTGTCATCCGCATAACGCAGATTGTTGATAAATCGTCCACCAATCTTGACCCCACATTTCTCCTCATAGAGCCCAGCCTCCCGGATAATCTGTTATGCATACAGGTTGAAAAGGTATGGAGATAGGATGCATCCCTGGTGTACTCCCTTCCCAATTTTCTTCTAGCAGACCATAATATAATATAAAATATTCTTCTCCAGCATCCTAATCCAAAGGCATCAGTTCTTTGTCAATGTTCCTCATTCACTATTAGCTCTTGGGCCAGGCACCCATTAGTTCTCCAAGTGCTCTCTTGGCTGTTTAACTGTTCGAAGAGGTCTTGTGCAGCAGATCTGCCCATTACAACATCATTTGATTTCCCAACTAATACTGCCATGAGCACTGACTGGAAAATGAGAGACATGACCATTTTAACTTTTTCTATTATTTATCATAATGTTGCTTATTGGTCCAGTTGAGAAAATTTTTTGTTTTCTTTATGTTCAGCTGTAATTTGCACCAATGATTGCCATTTTTAATGTTCATTGGTTAGTGTTTAAAGTCCCCTTTACTTTCCGCAAGCAAGATTGTGTCATCTACATATCTTAGATTGATAAATTTGCTTCCAATCCTGATATTGTGTTTTCCTTCATGTAGTCCAGTTCAATTTCTTGGATTATTTGCTCTCCATCAGACTGAGTAAATATCCTGAAAGGTAATTCAACACTGATCTCCAACTGTATGAATTTTAAACATGCAGTGATTGGGGTGTGTGTGGGTGTGGAAATGACCTAAGTTTTGGGTAGGCTCATGCAAATCAAAAGACTTGCTTGTGTTATGTCAAAGACTTAGGATGGTGGTTGGTGGAGGAGAAGCAGACAGATTCTGGAAGGGAGTTCCTGGAACACCACTTGTAGAAAAGTGGAGCATTTATGAAAAAAAGGAAAAAAAAGTGGAGCTTTTCTAAGTGGGACAAAATATCTGACTGTGATCCATGCCCTGTTTGTCCATTTGTATAGCGATGAGCAGTCTTGGAGTTGCCACGTGGATATTTTAAGAGAATATGTATTTGGAATGTTGCAGTTGAGTAAACTTGAACTTGTAATGTTAGGAAGCACCTAGAGCTGGCCTACGTTGGTTCCAGCCATCTCTGGTTATAGACCAGTAAGTTCCATCATCCCAATTATGTGTCATCAGCAAATTTGGAGACCTAAGTGGCTCTCCTGGTAAATGAATGGTGACACCAAACATCAACCTTTGCTACCTAAACCCAGTCATTTTCTAATCATGTCCTTGGACAATTGGAAATAAAAGGCTACTGTGTGTATCCCACAAGGAGACAGTAGAGTGATAATCAGGGAGAGAAAAATACAGCCCCATCAAATGGAATATAAAATGGGTAACACATCTGACACAAGAATAACCAAGGGACTTTTCCTAGCGTGCCAGTGATGCAGGAATGGAGCTACGGTGTGGAAATGCTCAAAGACCTTTGCCCCAATGAATCATGTATGGGGAAAAACAGTTGAACATCTACAGATGTCAAATAACCAATAAAATTTCATGAATGGTAATGCTTACCGAGATCCCAGAGAATAAGACTGACCTTACAACATAATCCGCTAACAAAATTAGGTTGTTTGTCTTTGAGAGGAGATGGCCACTTCCTTATTTTTGTTATTTATTCATCTGTAAGCAGCTGCTTTAATAAGCCCGCGTGATTCTGGATGGCTTGCTCATAAGTTCCAGGAAAGCCTGGCAGAAAATGACCAGCGGAGAGGCTGCCTCTTTATTACCCCAGATAAAAGGGGGGTAGTGGTCAGTTAACATTCACAAAGGATACTGTTCTACCATGTACATGGCAGAGCAATTTCTTTTTTCTGGGTCCTTGTAGCAGAAAAGACTGTTGTAGTTATTAGCTGTTGTAGAGTCAGCCTCTTACTTATGGGGTTGTCCACTCCAACAGAAGGAAACTGCTCAGTCCTGCATCATCTCCGTGATCACTTTCAGGTGGGACCATTGGCCCTCTTAGGTAGTTTCCATTAGGTGAGTTGCAGAAGCAGAAAACCAGGCATTTCTTCCTAGTCTTAGTCCATAACTTCCACTGTAGTCTCTTCAGCATCAGTGCAGCACACAAGCCTCTCCACTGATGGATACTTGGTAGCTGTGCTCCAGCTGCATTCCCTGGAAGAGGAATCTGGGTTTCCCACCTGGAAAACAACAAGGAAGGGCTAAGATAGGTTCGTTTCCCTTTCTCTTGGAAGGTAAAGCGATAGTTTCCTTTCTGAACCTAGAACTTTCTCCATCTTTCCTCCAGTGCTCTCTCTAATAGATGATTCACCTGCTGTGTCTCTGGTGAACACCTTAACTCTTCACTTCCTAAACTATTTTATTAGTCACCTGTCACTGCTCAACACAAAGCATGTGGCATGGCAATACAGTGGGTGTGTAATTCTTAGGCATCTTAAGCTCACTAGGGATTGACTGAGGCGAGCTCAGTTAGGCGACTTATTTTCTACTTGCATGTTAATTGGACTTGACTTCCTACCACTGTAGGGGAGGCTCTCATTCACTCTATGTGCTTGTTCTGGGGCCCTGATTTGAGAAATCAGCATTCTAAAAATGCTCCTTCGTGTACCATCATCATCTCCATGGCAGTCAAGAGACACAAGACAGTGAATTGAAACCCATGCCACTCAATCTAATTGCATTTCCTCCCTGCCACTGAATAGCTTTGTATGGCTATGTGACACTCTTGTTTACTCTTCCATGATATCTGTCATTTGCAAGTATATAATTACTAGTTTCGTGGATAATACTAGAGTTTCAGATATGAACAGGCCATCACCCTGTTTCATTTGTGTGATATTCTCAGCCTCCCACTCAGCACTCGACATCTACCAAAGACTGTTGAACAAATGATCAAAGGGTGAGTGAGAGGGTATCCTGGGGTAAGAGCACTCAGAGTTTCACACTACATGCCACGCAACTAAATGCTTTCATCCATTGTGATCAGCTCAGAGTAGAAGGTGTATGGGATGTAGGTGGGTGTTTCTAATCCCTTGTGGAAAAAAAGAGCTACTTGTCACTCTTGTCCATTTATTACAAATAATACCATGTGCAATGTAGAAAGGAAGTCCCAAGGTTTCCTTGCTAAATCAACCTCCCCTTCAATTGAACAGACACATCAATGTCCTCTTCAACTGAACACACATGTGAATAAGTGTAGTCCAAAGCCCATGTGAATAAGTATAGTGCAAAGCAGACAAAATTAAGATAAAGAACAGGAGTAACAACCCAAAGCCAGTGAATACAGAGGATGGAGGGAATTCTCACAGTAGGAGAAATCAGGGTGGCTCCCTGGAGTAGATGGCGTTGGACTTTATGAATCTCTGAGATTTAGACATTCAGTCATGATGGAGGAGCATTTTTATACTATATCAAGGGCTAGATTAACTTTTCTCATTTTGTCTGAAATCTATTCCTCTCAAAATGAACTTAATTTCTACCAATGAGTCAAAGGTTACAAGAAAAGAATGTTGCAAAAAAGAACTCGGCTGTATTTGAGTTTGGCATTGACAATACACATCTCTGATGTATGGACTCCTTTATCTCTCTCCTACACGCAGAGATTATCAGCAAGTTTCTTGGTCTCTTTATTTCAGCCTCTGGGGTAGTTCTGGCTGAATCAGGATAAAAAGAACTTGGGAAAGTCTCAAGCAAAACTGTTTAGACTTCTCTGACTCTGCAACTTCAGAGAGATTCAAAGTTTGGACAATGATGGGTAAGAACTTGACCATGGAAGGAATGTCTGAGTGGCAGAAAAAAGTTGCTTCTTGACTACCACTCATAAAGTTACTGATTTCAAACTACTCAGAAGTATCTTGGAATACAAACCTGGAAATCTATTTACTGAAGTGTCTCAAGCCTTGAAAATCCTATTCTGTCCTGAGGAGTCATGGACCATGCAACAGCTAATAACCGCAGCTGAAACTTGCCTTGAAAACAGGGCAGCCACGTTGTCAAGTAAGTATTCACAGGACAACAGAGAGTTCCCAGGGTATGAACTTCTCTTGTGTCTTCCATGGTGTCCTATTATTTTTGTATCCAAATAAGACAGATTTCAATGCCAGCCCCAGCTGCCAGATTTAAGGAGCTTTCAGTTGAAAGATCATATCTTAATTACCTTTGCTGACCTCCTGTCTGCCATCATCCTGCTGTTATGGGAAGAGCAAAACTCTGGCACCGGTAAAACTAGAATTCTATTAAGTGAACTACCAATGACCTGCAGCTATTGAAAATTAGAAGAAAAGGTGAGGACAGGCAACACCTGCTACAAGTGCCCCTTCCACTGAGAAAACAAGAAACCTTCCTCAAAGTTTCCTAGCAAACTTCCAGGAAGACATGGGCAAGATGTTGGATTTTTTTGGTTCTGCCAGGAGGTCTGGTCAGGTCTATCAGTATCACTCAATATGTGAAAGCTGGGCTTACAGGCAGAGTGTTTGTATTGCTCTCAGACTTGGGACATTTTGTGAAAAGCATCTTAGACCAGACGCAAGTGGACCTTACAGATACTTCTGCCCTAGGAGAGGTACTTCACTCCCTCTTTGACCTTCCTTTCCTGTATTTGTAAGGAACCCTGGTGACATAACGTGTTAAATGTTGCATTGCTAACTAAAAAGGTTGATGGTTCAAATCCATCAGTTGTCTATGAGAGAGAGAGGTGGACACTCCCCTCCTGTAGAAACTTATAGCCTTAAACCCAGAAGAGGACAGCTATGAGTT
The DNA here is from genome assembly GCF_000299155.1 of Elephantulus edwardii. Taxonomy (NCBI): domain Eukaryota; kingdom Metazoa; phylum Chordata; class Mammalia; order Macroscelidea; family Macroscelididae; genus Elephantulus; species Elephantulus edwardii. The sequence continues at coordinate 5,014,282 of NW_006399912.1, read as the reverse complement.
AGAATCAACTTTTTAGCGGTGGGTTTTATTATTATTAATTATTTTCTTTTCTGTTGATTGTGCTAGTTCCGTATGGCTTCTGTAACAAATTACTACAACCTTGGTGGCTTAAACCAACGGGAATCAAGTCTTTCACAATTCTGGAGGCACAAACTCCTGAATCAATAGGAGAATTCTCTTATTGGCACAGTCGTTAAATTACTAGGCTGCTAACCAAAAGGTTGGCTGTTCAAAACCAATAAGCTGCTGTAGAAAAAGGAGATGGTGTGTTTCTGTAAAGATTGGAAACCCTATGTGACAGTTCTCCTCTGTCTGCTATGAATAACAATTGATACAATAGCAGTGGTCTTTGTTTTGGGGGTTTAAATTAAACTGGGTCTCTTTAGAGGTTCTAGGGGAGAATCTTTTACTTGATTCTTCCACCTTCCACCTCCCACTTCGGTGGCTACAGACTTTTCTTGACCTGTGACCACATGGCACGAGCTGCTGTTCCTGCTGTCACATGACATGACCTGACATGACATCCTTCATTTCTGCAGGTCTCAGACCTTTCTCTACCTCCCTGCACCATCCCCATGACCATTGCAGTGTTTGAATCTGTTATAGCCACTGTGCGCTCTGAGTTCCACCTTACTATGAATTCACTATGAATTGGAATCAACTTGGGATTTGTTTATTTGCTTGTGGATTCAGTTACCATGGTTGTTAGTTGCCTTCCAGTTGACGCAGACTCATAGTAACCCCGTGTCGATCAGCACAGGACGCTGGCTGGTCGTGCCCCATCTTCAGAGTGCTTTTGCACTTGAGCTAGTGTTGTGGTCACTAGATGGTTTTGAGTGCTAGGAAAACTCTGGTGATATTACGGTCCAGAGGGAGTTGTGCAGCTGACCTACAGGAGGTTCAAATCCACCAGCAGCGGCTCTGGGATGAGGGAGAAAGATGGGATTTCTTTCAGAAATCCTTGTGTGTGATTTAGAACCTTGGCAACCCACGGGAGGATCAGGTCTTCGTTCTGACTCCACAGCTTTGAGTTTGAATTTTGAGTTTCTATCTCTGGGGCTTATCTTTTTTTTTTGAATGTTCATATGTAATTTAATATAGATCAATCATATGTTCTGTAATCTTTTTTATTAATTTAGTTTGTTTATTTTTCATTTCAATGAACATCTACAGAGATTTTGGAATTCCATTCATTCATTGTTGCACCCTTCTCCCCGCACAAACCCCTCCCCCCCATTTGCTCCTCTCCTTGAAAAGCAAAAGAAAAACTCCCTCATTGGTACACAATCCCCCCCGCCCCTCCCCAAACCCCACCCCCTACCCCCAAATATAATCCACTCTGCAACCCTCATTGCATACTCCTACGATAAAAATAATGCCCTAAAATATAATATCTTCCAGCACTATAATATTCTCTGCAGATAATATTCTCTGCTGATCTATGGGGTTTTCATGGATTGATTTTCACAGGTAGATTGTCATAACTTCTGTCCTCTTCTGTCTTAATCCGAAAGCACCACTGAAACCTGTCCACCATGAGTGACTCAACTAATTTGTTATTTGGTTTTCTGTCAGGTAATTTTATTTGTTTAGTGTGGCTGCTGTAACAAATTATTTGGTGGCTTGAAAGCAGATATTTATTCTGCCACAATTCTGGAGGTAAGACTTCCTAGATCAATGTTCCTGGGATAAAGGAGCTCTGTTAGCACAGTGCTAACATTAGCACACTGCCTGACTGTTAACCAAAAGGTTGGTGGTTCAATTCCACATGAGAATAAAAAAGTAGGTGATGTTTCCATGATTTGGGTTATGCAAGTTGAGTACTCCAGTTTGTTGGACTATAAGGCAGCAAGTAGAAGGAAAGAATTGGCGAAACGCGTAGCAGAAGCTCACAGTTGCATTGAGAATTTACGAGCAGCCAGCACTCTGCCGCCCTGCTTGGGGTGGTCTGCAGGGATGAAGCACCACTGGAGTGCTGGGTCTCACTGTTCACAGAGAGGAGTGGTTTCTTGATCTCACAACCAGAAACCACTATGGATTCCTTTCCTCCCCAGTGGGTGACTGACGTTACATCACGCTGCTAAGTGGTCAGTACTATAAATGGTTAATATCACTCCAGCCCAGAATCCATATGATTTAGACAAATCATTAGCTCTTCCTGGGCAGTGGTCTGCATGTCTAGGTAACTTTTATTTTTTCAGACAGTCATCTCCATAATGAGCTATTAGTCTGCAGCCCAGAAGGAAAGAAAGGGAGAGAGAAGGAAAGACCTCAGGCGCTGAAGTCTTTGTTCCTTCCAGCAAGCCTCATTTATTGGAAGCCAAATGTGATGATGTTTCCTTTTACATAACTCCATTGCTCTCTTATTGGGTGACTAGAAGGGATCAGTCCTTGGAGAAAGACATGCTTGGTAAAGTGCAAGGGTAGTGAAGAAGAAGTAGACCCTGAATGAGATGGATTCACACAGCGGCTGCAACCGTGGGCTCAGACATAGAAATGGTTATGAGGATGACAGATGACCTGCAAGTGTTTTGTTCAGTGGCCCATTCACTCACTGTGAGTTGGAACCATATCAGTGGCACCTTCACAAGCATCTGGTTCTGATTGGTTTCAGTTATGGTTTCTAGGGTTTAGAGAAAAGCATCTGTTTGACCTTCTTCAGCCTTTTTCACTTTCACTGGGTCCCCTTAACATAAAAAGGGTTATGAATATCATGTTCCAGCTAGGTAAGGTGAGAAAAGGTGGACAATTACTATACTTTATTGTCTGCTTGTGTTAGAACACAGTCCTTGCAAATCTCTGGGCCTGTATAATTGATGCCTTTGAGTTGTGGTGCTGGAGAAGAGTCTTGAACATACCATGGACCGCCAAGAAGAGAAATCAGTCTGTCTTGGAGAGGGTGAAACCATGTACTCTCCTTGGAGGCTAGGATTTTGAAGCTCTGTCTCACATACTTTGGGCACGTGGCCAGGAGAGATTGGTCCTTGGAGAAGGACATCATGCTTGGAAGGGTGGAGGGACAGTGCAGGAGATGAAGACCTCAGATGAGATGGATTGAGACAATAACCGTTGTGTCAGAGTCAGTGAGACTGGCTCAGGACAGCGCAGGGTTCACAGCTGCTCTACTGAGGGTCGCTACTGACAATGGAGGGCACTCATTTATGTATCAGTACTGGTAATGGGACTATGTGAAGGGAATAGATAATGCTCGCTACAGACTGCAGGCAACTCAACAGCACATTAACAACAACATATGGTTCTGGGTACCACTGAGTCAGAACTAACCTATAATTGACCCTCCAGTGGGTTTTCAGAAACAGTCAATTGCATGGGAGGATATTGCCTATCTTTCTTTCACAGAGCAGCTGGTGGGTTTGAACTATATGCCTTTGGGTTGAGAAGGAGTTAATTATCGTAACACTAAATTGAACAATCTTATATCAATACAGGAACATCTGTGTAAACAAATTGTTGGAATTTCGTGGGCTTATCTAGAAACCTACCAACCCCAGAAACAGGAAATTCGGTACCTTTTTTATGCTCTTCCTCTGTATCCTGATTCCGTTTACCTGTTTCACCTGGTCACCGACATTGACTGAACCTGACCTCCTACCAGGAAGGATGGACTCTCTTTTGCTGTTCCCATGAAGACTGTGGCCACTGAAATGAGACTGTGACACAAAGTCCATGGTGGGCGAGTCTTGGAGATTTTAGCAGCCATTGAAGTTTTTGCTTATTTGAGGCTCTGCTCCTGTCACTGCTGGTACCTGCAACAATATCGCATCATATTGATGGTCCTCCTAATCCCTAAATACATTAGGATTTTATTAGGAAGAATCCCAAAGAAGCAGCCAACACCTTTACCCAAGAACTATTTAAAAAGATTTATCCGCAGCACCTAAATAATCACATTATTTTTTATTGAATCAGAGAACCCAGTCCCAGGAAGCCGGGAAGAAAGCAAGCCCCGTGTGCACACTTTGAAAGAGTCCAGCCATTTTTCTATTTACATGCTTTATTTCACAAGTGTCTGACTCATTGGGCATAACCAGCACAGTTAAATTACAAAATTACTATTTGGTCCCTTTTTTATTGACTACAATTCAAGGCTGCTTCAAGCCTCCCAAGTTTAACCCCTCTAGGTCTTTGCCAAGAACATTACCTTTTATTTTCACTGTTAAACTGTGTAAGATACCCCTAAGGCTACATGGCAACTCACACTCTGTGATAGCAGCTAACCGAGTGTATCAATTGTTCATGATTTCCTATTCTCCTGTAAATTGGGAGAGGCAGGGAGAGCAGTGGAATGCGAATTTTGTTCTGTCAGCACTTTCTTGCCCCAGCTTTAGCCCAAGCAGGGCATGTTTTGGTAATTAATTATAGTGTGTTTGTAGTTCTTCACTCTGAGTTACCATTTAGCAACCTGTCAAATCTCGAGCTAATGAGCCTATCCCATGGAATTCGATGCTTTCATTTGATTTTATTTTTGAACCTTAAGACCAAACTGGTTTTTCTTAGGTCAGAGCAAGTTAAGGAGGAGATTCTCGACCAAGTGAGAGAAAAGAAAAGTCTTTTCTCCTTCATTACTTAGTGTGTGACCCAAGCAGAGACTGGATTAATGCTCTGCATTTCCCTTTGCCTCATAAGCCAGAAACTGGAATAGTTCTTTTGTTAATATTATGTTGTTGTTGTCGTTAGGTGCCTTCTAGCCAACTCTAACTCATAGTGATCCTATGAACAACAGATAGAAATCATACCCTATCCTGAGTCATCAAGGTATCTGCCATTGTTTGGAAGCTGTGTTGCAATCGTTTGTATCAACCCATCTTCTTGAGTTGTCTGTCGCTGATTTTCTCTCGTTCCCAACATCAAGTCCTTTTCCAAGGACTAGCCTCACCTGATAACATTCCCACGCATGTGAGACAAAGCTTCACCATCCTTGGTCTCTAAGGAGAATCCCATTTGCATCTCCTCCAAGATGGACTTATTTGCTCACTGGGCAGACTCACAATGGTATGTTCAGTATATAGTACTGGAGAAGGCGACTCTCTCTGCTACAGGGCTTAATCAAAGCTATAGTAAGTAGAATGTAGGATTAGGTTTTTCAACTCAACTGCAGGAAAAGTGGCAAGAGAGTTGATTTTTTTTACTTTGCCTTTTTTGTTGTTTATTCTTTCTTTACTAGTGGAAGTAGAGAAGCTCCATCATTTCTGTCTAGAAAGGACAGAGTGGATTTTGGAGTACAGGTGAAAGACGCATTTCTTGAAGTTGCATCCTTCCTTACAGCACACAGTCATTGCGTTGTGAAATGATCTCCTTGCAAAGCAATGATAATAGCGAAACTTTCTGAGAATGATTTTACTCAATTAAAATGAAGAAGATACTAAGGAAGAAGAATGATAATTGAATGGTATAGCATATAGAAATCAGAATGTTGTCGACTGCCTTCGAGTCAAATATGACTCATAGCAACCCTATGGACGAAAGGCTTGAAGCCCCTCTACAACTATCGATGTTTATCAAAGTTCTTAGAGTTTCTGGAGGCATGCTGTTTTTAGGAAGTAGATGCCACTCCTGCTTCCCAAAAACTAAGGATATTCAGTGTAAATTCTTTTTATTGACATAAAATGCTTATTTTATACTGGTTTACTTACAAAGTCCATATACATTGTTTTTCATACTCAATCTTTCCATTTCTTTTACCTATCCCACCTTCCACCCATCAGATTGTGCGACCCTATGAATAAATGTGATTAATTTTATTTCTTTTGTTGATAATATGCACAGCAGATCATGCACCAACCCAACAGGATTATTTTTTTTCATGTACAATTTAGTACTGTTGGTTACATTCTTCAAGTTATGCGACCATTTTAATTTTTCTTTCCTTAGATAGTCTTCCTTCATTAGCATAAACCCTCTACCAATTTTCCTATTTAGTCTTTCAAGTTGCTATTATGAATTTAATCCTTAAAAGTACACAGTGCTCAAGGCAGATAGTCTTTATTATTAGTTAAACTAACCTAATA
>NW_006399912.1:4990377-5008153 GCF_000299155.1 Elephantulus edwardii | reverse complement strand
TATTATTATTAATTTCAATGAACATCTGCAGAGATTTTGGAATTCCATTCATTCATTGTTGCACTTTTCTCCCCATAAACGTTAAATTTTTAAAGATTATCTTAGGACAGTAGCTTTGGGATTACTCCAGTCTCCATGGCTCTAGAAACTCCAGATTCCATAAGAATTTGAGACTTTGTTCTGACTCCTACCTCTTGATCATGATTCTACACAGCTTGAGTTTTCAATTTAATGGTATATATCCCACACACAACCTCTCTTTTCTGGTGCAAAGTTTGGAAACAGGGAAGTTAAGAGCCCTGATGAGGAGAAAAATCTTCCGTTTAAGATGTCAAGTTCTGATTTTTGGCTCTTTCTGAAGTAAAGATGCGACTGTGGTATTAAGTATTCTATAACTATTGCAATTTCAAAAGGATTTCTCCCCCACATCAATGAAGTGTGGGTAAAAATAACATCGACATATTATCATTTCAATAACCAAATCACAACAGAGGGCATTTATATATTAGTATTACGAATTAGTATTAGTACTAGTAAAGGGAATAATATTGACATAGTTTTAATAACAAACTGACAATGGAGGGCACTCATTTATGTATCAGTACTGGTAATGGGACTATGTGAAGGGAATAGATAATGCTCTCTTTAAAAAATACTTAAGCTCTCAAATATGTAGTGTGATTGTCTTTTGCTAATTGAAAGGTTGGCAGTGAGAACCCATCCAGTGGCTCCATAGGAAGAACATCTGGTGACCTGGTTAAGTAAACATTACAACCGTGAAGACCCTGTGGGGCTTTCTACTCTGTCACATGGAGTCGTTATGAGTTAGAATGTACTCAATGGCACCTCTCTCATCGGTCTTTGGCAACACCAGTGCTTCTTCTAAAAATCCAGTAGAAATTCAAATCAGTCCCTCCATCTAATGAGAACATGTTGTTGTTGTTATGTGACGTCGAGTCGCCTGCGACTCATAGTGACCCTATGTACAACAGCCCTAAACTCTGCCCTATCCTGTGCCAATCTCACCATCTCCAACACACCTACCCCCAACACCCCAGTCACTGAATCAATACATCTCATCGAGGGTCTTCCTTTTCTCTGCTGTTCCTCCACCCTCCCAAGCATGATGTCCCTCTCCAAGGATTGGTCCCTCCTTGCAGCCTGTCCAAAGTAAGTCAGACGAAGCTTCAGAATCCTTGCCTCCAAGAAGTGGCCTGGCTTCACCCTCTCCAGGACAAACCTGTTTGTTTCCTTAGCAGTCCATGGTATATTCAATACTCTTCTCCAACACCACAGCTCAAAGGCATCAATTCTCCTTCTATTTTCCCTAGTCTTTGTCCATAGATTACATTTATTTATTATAAAAGGACACCACCATTTATTTATTATATAAGGACACCACTTCTGTGTTATTGCTTTTCCTCTCCAGTTAGTTATACATCTCTTGTCTCTTTATAATCAAGAGTCAAAGATTCTATCCATAATTCTCTACTTCAGTCATCAAAGAGATGAGAAAACCTCTTATTTTCTCATCCTGTCTCAGTCTCTAACCAAAAGGTTGGAGGCTCCATCCTACCCAAGCACTTTGCATTAGAAATATTTGGTAATCTTTCTTTTATGGAACAGTTCCAAGTCTGTCACATGAAGTCTCCATGTGTTAGAATCAATTCAGTGGCACCCAATGACAACAGCATTCATACTGAGATCACAAATCATTCTTTTTTTCACTATTGGTTATCTGTCATCTGGAAAACTCAATGACCATACAAACAGCTTTCAAGTTTTCTCAGGTATTCAGATATAACATCAGTGAATTGATGAATTCCCGAATGGAAGAAGAGTCTTTGTTGATGCTGTTATGGAAATCTGAGTCCGCCTGGGTCATGCTTTGAAGGGAATATTTCTGAGGTCTTCTAATGTGGAGAGAAATCTCTCAGTAGACTACTAAGTTCTATAGAATTGCCATTTGCTAACTACTAAATGTTGTTAACATTCAGTTCAGCTTTCTGTCCCTTCAATATCAGCAAAATGAAAAAATATCTTACTGTCATGACCTATGATAATAGCGGACATGTTAATATAAAATTATTTTAATCTCCCCAAAGGCACAAGTGCAAGTACTTTTTTCCCCCTTCCATTGTTGTTTCTTTATAGATTCCCACTTTTGGGTATTCAGAGCTGGCTTTTCCTTTCAGTTAGAGGAATGCAATTGAGAGAAGTGTTATTGATGAGGGCTGATTAAGCAAATTAATGAATTGAGACAGCTGAATAGTAAGTGAGGAGAATTTGAGAAGTGGAATTGGTTTTTGCTCATTGACTGTAAAGTGTAGGAGGCAAAACCACAAGGGTACCTGATGGAATGAGATATATTGCTGAGGTGAGGGAAGAAAGAGTATTCAGAATTGCATATTTTTTTTAAATTTTCATGAGCCAGCTATTCGCTGCTTTCCTTGCAAATATTTTACTTACCTCATTTTAGAGCCATCTGCCATATTTCAAAGGAATTTATTACAAAAAAAAATTGTATTCAAAGACCTTTGTGTCCCAGACACAATGCTAGGCATAGCTGCTACTGGTTGTTGTTGTTATGTGCCATCAAGTCGACTGCGACTCACAGCAACCTTGTGTGCAATAGCTCTGATGTCTGCCTTGCCCTGAGCCAGTCTCACTTATTCCAATCCACCTGCCCCAGTGCCCTAGGCACTTGTATCAATCCATCTCATCCAGGGTCTTCCTCTCTTGCACTGTCCCTCCACTCTTCCAAGCATGATGTTCTTCTTCAAGAACCAGTCCCTCCTGCCCACGTGCCCAGAGTATTGGGATAGAGCTTCAAAATCCTAGCCTCCAAGGAGAAATTTGGTTTCACTCTCTCAAAGACAGACCTATTTATTTTCTTGGCAGTTCAAGACTCTTCTTCAGAACCACAACTCAAAGGCATCAATTCTTCTTCTAACTCCTTGGTCATTATTCTCCTCTCTAATGCATAGCAAGCAATTGCAAAGACCGTGGAAGACCAGCACAGCTGTTACTGGTAGGAAGATATCATTTCACATGTCTAGTTCCTGTGCCTTCTCAATTCCTTGAAGCCCCCTTTGGTAATGGAGTGCAGTATTCTTTGCTGGGAGTATTCTTTTCTCAGAGTGTTAAGCTCTCATTTCTAGAAAACATTTAGTACTCCATGTTCTTTGAATTGGTTAAGTTAAAAATTCAGGTTCTTACTATAGTGCAGGGAGCTCTGATGGTCTATAGTCTATAGGGAATTGCACTCCTAATCCAAAGGTGACGTTTCTCTGTCCGTTCAAACCCACCAGCAACGCCACAAGAGAAGGACAGGTAACCTTGTCCTGTGCGGATTTACAGATTCAGAAAACCCGATGGAGGGTCAGCTGTGAGTCAGTTCTGACTGGCAGCAATGAGTTGGATTTTTTTTTTAAATGAAGTTACAGTAGAGCAGTGATTCAGTGCTTGACTGTTAATAGACAGGTCTGCAGTTCAAACCCAGTAGTGACTCCATGTGATCAAAATGCAAGAATCTGCATCTGTAAAGATTAGAGCCTAGAAAACCCAATGGGGTGGTTCTATTCTGTTGCCTGGAGTCAGTGGAGTTTGAATTCACTCAGTGGCATCACAGTCAAAGCCCATAGAAGTAACAGTCAAGAAATCTATCACCGTGTTGCACTGGGGAAAATCTGTTGCAAATAATGCATCTTTGAATAGCATTCAAAGCAGAAATATCAGGAGCACTAACCTTGGAAAAGGATGTATCATACTTAGTAGTGGGTCCAGATAAATACGACACTCCCCAATGACCCAGCTGGGCATAGTGGCTGCAACCACAACCTCAAACATAGCAAGGACCATGAAGATGGTTCAAGACTAGAAAGTGTCCTGGAATTCTGCTGTGTAGAGAATCTGGTGGCTTAGTGCCTAGAGATCTGCACTGTAAAGACAAAAACCATACCCCTCTGATGATTTGAATCCACCAGCAACTCCTTATGGGACAAATGGGCAAGTCTCTTCTCCTGCAGTTTACAGCCAGGAAAACCGAATGGAGGGTCCACTATGAGTCAGTGCCAATTGGACAACAGTGATGGAGGAGTGCAGTGGTTAAGAGCTTGGCTACTAAACAAAAGGTCGGCAGTTCAATCCCACCAGCCACACTGAGGGGGAAAGATGTGGCAGTTGGTTCCCAAAGAGATTACAATTACATCTTTCAAATCCTCCTAGAGCAGTTTCCCTCTGTCTTATAGGGCTTCTGTGAGTTAGAGTCAACTGCACAGCGATAGGTAGATAGGTGGGTAGGTAGGTAGGTAGGTAGGTAGGTAGGTAGGTAGGTAGGTAGGTAGCAAGAGAGAGAGAGAGAGATGAGAGATATACATAGATGATAGAGAGATAGATAGTATATATGTGGATAGATAGATAGACAGTATATATGTGGGTAGATAGATCTATATGTGTTTATGTGTATAAATATGTATATATGTGTGTATATGTATGTGTGTGTATATATATGTATGTATATATGTGTGTGTGTATAGCTGCTGTTGTTGATTTCCATTGAGTTGAGCACAACTCATAGTGACCCTGTGAACAAAAGACCTGAAGCCTTTTTAATAACTATCATCATTTCTTGAAGTTCATAGGGTTCCCAGAGGCATGTTGTTTAGGAAGGGGATGCCACTCTTGCTACCAAAATATATCTAACAAAGTAAGAAAGAAGTATGGGAATACTGTATCTATTAAGTCTGTTGTCTAACCTCGTATGTGGGAGGAATGTAAAGATTGAAGTCAGGGAGAATGGCGGAGGAGATTCAATTATATTTCCAATATTTTACGTTGAAAGCTGCAAGGTGGACATATGGAATTTGCTTCTCTAATTTTTCTGTTCTGATATATTGTGTAAGAAGAAAGCATATGTCCAAGAGGCTGTTTCCATTGTTCTGCGTCAGTACATCTGTGTGTGTACATGCACACACACCAAATTATGTGGGTGGAAAGAGGACAGGCAATTTCCTTCCATGTGGTTAACTGCCTCTGAAAACCCACCAGAGGGTCACCTATGGGTGGGTTCCGACTCTACGGCACACAACAACAATAGCAGACTCTATCTTCTAAGAGCTTCTGGCTGGCACAGGTGATCAGATCCTGGAATGCTAACCAAAAGCTATGTGGTTCCGATCTACCCAGTTCTCAGGTTTCACAGCACTAGACAACTCCCCCCGCCCCCCGACACTGCCATATTGGAATCATTGTCACATCTACATCTGAGGGAAGGTTTTGTGCAAAGTGATGTCTATGTCAAGTTCCATGTCGTGGCAAGATTGTTTTGCGACAGATAAGGAAAGGAAGGCAGTGCCCTCTTTCTACAATACAAAAGCTGGACAAGTCCAACACTTCCCTACTGCCTTTGATCAATGCAAACTGCTAATTGAAAGGCATGACTCTCTTTTCCAAAAGGAATGATTTTCTCCTCCACTCAATTACCAGGATAATTGCTTCAGCCCGCAATGTTCCTTTAACTGGGCAGATCCGCTGCTAGCATCGAAGGCTCTCATTTCATATTAAACCACTAAGTCGTTCCAGTTAATAGGTCCTCTGTTGGGTCTTTCTGTCGCAGTATTACTGACTTGGCATGCACCCTCATCTATTTTAGCGTGTGTGATGAGGTCAAATTTGTTTTGGAAGGAACTGAAACCTCCCAGATTTACAGCTCTTTGAAAACCACATCGATAATAAATATCTGGCACACATTTCTCTTCCACAGACATAACACCCTCCGTCTCTCCTGCCCAGTGTCCCTTTTTTTTTCCTAGCCTGCACTTTCTCCCTGCCCAGAAATGCCATTAGCATTAACAAGGGTTCTCCTTGGCACAGGCGGGGGGTCTGCAGAGGGAACTGGCTAGATTGGAGAGTCTGAATCCGACAAGAGCTGAGATGCAGATTGTGTGTGTCTGGCAAACTCAATAAACTTCAGTCAATACTGAGGAGAAAAACAGGGACAAAACTAATTTTGACGATTCTATGCCACTGAACGGCAGGTGAGGCTTGGGAGGGAAGTGCACAATGAGATAATGCCTTTGCAACTGGCTTTTGTGTTTATGAGAAGCTTATTGTGCTGCCAGGTATCGTGTTAGGGCTTGGGGACGTTAATGAGGATTGACCTCTCCTCGAGGAGTCCTGGGCATAAACGGATAAGTACTGAGGAAAAACCCCAAAACTTAGTGGTTCAAATCTACCTAGAGGTGCAGTCTGGTTTGGAAAGCTCACAGCTATGAAACTCACGTGGAGCCCTTGTTCGACTCTGCGAGCATGGGGTCACCAGGAGTTGAAATCAACTCCTTGACAATGGGTTTTATTCTATACTCCATTACTGAAAACAAACCCACTGCCATTGTGTTGATTCTGCCTCATAGCAACCTTCTTGGACAAAGTAGAACTGCCCCTTAGGGGACCCAAGGCTGCATATCTCTCTGGAAGCAGACTGCCACATCTTTCTCACGGAGGAGCTGACAGATCTGAACTGCTTACCTTTTGGTTAGCAGCCTGATATTTAATCCACAGTGCCACCACAACTCTCCCTGGAGATCTGTGAGGAATAAAGAAATGCCAAGGACATATTCCAAATACTTGAATTCCTGGGATTCTAAAGCCTAAGATTCCTGGGAATTCAAACTCTCTAGAGACCTAGAGATTCAGTAGGTTTTGGGTGGGAGTCACAGACAGGGATTGGGGACGTTTGGGGGAGAATAGGAAAGGAGTGGATAGATAAGCAACAGTGAATGAATGGAAACCCTAAGTCTCTGTAAACATTCATTAAAATGAATTTTTAAAAAAATAGAAAAAAAGAGTAGATAAATAACGAACACTGCAGTAGAGTAAATGAAGGGAAGAACTGTCCGAAAGGAATATACAATTAGGCATATATATGACAAGTATCTGGGACAAGGGGTGCATTGTGAGGTCGGCTGGTGTGGGGCGGGGGTGTGGAAGAAAATGTACAACAATAAGTATAAAAAATAGATGTCAATTTAAAAAAATAAGCTCACTGGTGATGCTGATTCTGGTCCATGGAAGATGACTTTGAACAACAAGGCACTAGAGTAGACTAGGAAGAAATGGAGAGTGAGAGTCACATATAAAGAGTTGTTGCATGCCATGCTATGGGGGCTAGACTAGCAGAGTTATTATCCATATTACAAAAGCATACTACTCAGCCTCCCAAGGACCTGCAGGAAATAAATACTGTGTAGTGAGCTATCAGAGAAGAGAGAGAATTCTAGGTAGAAAGTGGAGTCAGCATTGTACACCGAGAGAACTGCACAGGCAGGCACAGCGTCAAACCATCTTCTAGAAGAGTTTCCGTTTTTGCTGATCTTCTACAAAGCACGATGTCTTTCTCTGGGGATTGGCCTCTCATGACAGGATGTCCAATATGTCAAACTAAGTCTCTCCACCCTTGCCACTAAAGGACATTCTTGCTATTCTTCCTCTAAGACAGATTGGTTCGTTCTTTTGGCAGTCCATGGTTTGTTCAATATTCTTTGCCAATACTACAGTGCAAAGACATCAATTATTCGTCAGTCTTTCTTCTTCATTGCCTCCCTTTCACATGCACATGAGGTGATTGAAAATACTGTGATGTGGGTCGGGCTCACCTTAGTCCTCAAAGTGATGTCTTTGCTCTTTAAAGATACCTTTTGCAGCAGATTTGCTCCACGCAAAACATAATTTGATTTCTTGACTGCTGCATCCATGAGTATTGATTGTGGATCCAAGAAAAGTGAAATCCTTGATACCTTCAAACTTTTCTCAGTATATCATGATGTGAAATTTTGGTCTGGTTGTGAGGATCTTTATTTACTTTATGTTGAAGTGTAATATATACTGAAAACTAACACGTGCAATAATGATGAGTAAATGTGTCAAGTCATCTTGGTTTTCTGGAAGCGAGACTCTCTACATCAAGTCATTGTGTTGCTTACACCAGTACGATACAAGGCGGGGACTGTGTTTAAGTATTACCGTCATTTCCTGTTTATGGAGATAGATAACTTCCCTGTAAAAATGTCATTAAAGATGAACCCCTTTCTTGGAGGCTCTTCCTATCTTCTTTGTCAGATGAAGATTAGCTAAAGAACAGCATTAAAATATTAAGATTTTTATTTTTAAGAAGTTGTCATAAAACAAAAAAGAAAAAAAGAATTTGTCATCAGAAGCCAAAATAATAAAATCTTCAAGTGGATTCTGCTTCATGGGGACCCCATGTGTGTCAAATTAGAACTGTGTCCCACTGGATTGTCAGGGGCTTATTTTTTCCAGTAGATTGCCAGTTCCTACTTCTTATGCTCCTTGGGATAGATTCAAACCTCTAACCTCCAGTTAGCAGCCACACACTTAACTCTCTGTTTCAACTGGGAACTCCTTTAAAACTGACACAAATATTTGGTGTGAAAACCAGTGTTTACAAATTTGGTACGTAAACTAGTATAAAATAAAAAGTTTATATTAAAAAAAAAAGAACTAACAGCTAACTGTGGGGTTAGTTCTGCGGACCTAGTAGTGGTAAGGAGATTGCCATGCCAAAGGTACATGGTTTGAATCCACCAACTGCTCTGTGGGAGAGGGATGTGTAATCTTTCCCCAGGCCATTTACTGCCTCTAAAAACCCGTTGGCAGGTCAGCTACCATTATGTTGTGTTCAGTGTTCAATGTTGTGTATTGTTGAATTGGAGAGTCAGCTCCAACTCAATGGTACACAACCACAGTGACTTAAGAGTTCAGATACCAACAGAAGGGTTAGAAGTTTGAACCCACCAGCTTCTCTGAGAGAGAAAGATGAGGCAGTGTGCTTGCATGAAGAGTTACCACCTCAGATACTTTGGGGAGCAGTTCTACTCTGTCCTGTAGGTGACAAAGAGTTGGAGTCAACTCAACAGCACATGATTTGAATTCAAACCTACAACAGTAGGTTTGGGGATTGTGAGGGCACAAATTGGATGTTAGCACCCCTCTTTGTTAGCCATATCTTACCAACAGATTTTAATGAACCATGTGGCCTGGACTTGAGAGGGCATGTAATGAAAGGTACCAAGTCTTGTGACTAAATTCAAATCCCATATTGTCCATTGCCTATTTGCATATGTATTAACCTACCTATTCAATCCTATTTGTCTCCATCTTCTGTGCTTCTTCATTCTTTCCTTTCTTGCAAAACCCTCCTAAATCTTTCCCTGAGCATCGTTTGCAGTCTTCTTTTCTCTCCTTCTTGCCACCAGACTCTACCTGCTAAAACCTCTAATTACCCAGCCTGGGCGAGGCAGATCCTACATTAGAGAGGACAGAAAATAAAACTGACAAAACAGGATTCTCAAAAAAGCAGGCAGAAGGAGGGGCTATTTCAGGGAAATTATCTTAATAGTTCTGGTTCCATCACATAAATAATTCATCTATGGTGTTGGGTTTTTGTTGGGTTTCCTTTTTTTCTTTCTCACTTCACTAACTATCTAGGCTTTTCTGCAAAATTGTAACTCTTTCACTTTGACACACATTCAATAATGAGAAAGTAGATAATGCATTTCATTCTTAGTCATCTGAACCAGCGATTTCAAAACCAGAGGAATGGGTAAATGCCAATAATAGATCTAGCAAGGTGAACTTGGGGATGAGGCATTTGCTTTTTGATAAGAAGACGTACCTGGTGACACAGCACATTCATTACTTGTTGAGTTGCGGACTGAAATGATGAGGGTTTGAATCCACCAGCTGCTCTCTGAGAGAAAGATGAGACATCTGGTTTACCATCTTGGGAATCAACTCAGAAGCAGTGACTTTTAGTTTTGGCTTTGGTTTATGTGATGAATTGTGTTCCCCAGAATACACGTGTGTCATGATACAATGTGGAAATGCTTTAATGATCACTTCAAATGGGATCAAGCAAATAATTATAATGTTCTACAACGACCCTTAATCCCATCGCAGCCCTCATCCATAGAAGAGATTTCAGTGGATTGTGCTTGTATCATCTTTTATCTCTAGAGATAAAAGGGAAGGGAAAGGAGCTGAGAGAGGGTTAACAGGTATCACCAAGAAAGAGTTTCCAGGAGTGGAGTGCATCCTTTTGGACTCAAGTTCCCGCACCAGGAAGGTCTTTGTCGCCAGGGAGGGCCAGGACACACAAGATCTCTGAACACAGGGCCTACAGATGCCTAGAGGAAATGAAGCCCTTCCCCCAGAACCCGTAGAGAGAGCAGATCTGCTCTTAGAACTGCCATGCTGAATTTGGACTTCTAGCCTCCTAAATTACGATGCTAACATTCAGACAGTTGGAAAAAAAGCAGCAGCATTTCATTTTTTTAAAAAAATGGCATTGTCATGCCTGAAGGTTTAGGAAGGATATAAACTCAGATAGAAGAAAATCTCTAATTAAAATGTTAGCTTTCTTTTTTAAATCCCCCTTTACTCTCTTTTTTGCCAATTATCATAGCCTGTCTGAACCAAAGGAAGGGTATTTGGAAATCAGTGATCTAATCCATGCATTTTACTTATTTCATAGTGGACTATTCCAAACTGCCTTTTTAAAACCCTTTGACAATGCCTGAAACCTGAAGGAAATTGCTTCCTATGGTTCTTAGTTCTAGTCAGCCTATCTTTTTAAAGAGTTATTTTTTCCTTGAGTTGTGTTTGCAAACATTAAGTAGAGGCATTTGCTACCTTAGGTCTTATTTTTCTTTATATTATAATTTGAGAACAAGTTAATGGCACAAGTTGGTTTTCTAGTCAACAACTCATACATCTTTTAGATTATAATATTAATGGCAATACCTACAAAACAGTTGCACTCCTCCTATTTCCTTCCTGTGATTCTTATTTCCATTAATCCTTCTTCTAGGATTCTAATCCTGTTTATACTATCAGCTTATATTAATCAACTTGCGAGCAATAGGCACGTGTGTGTATGTGTGTGTGTGTGTATGGGAGCAGATCACCAGTTATTCCTCTCATGGAGCATCTGAGTAGATTTGAACCACCAACTTCTCAGCTAGCAGCTGATTTCTTACCTGTAATGCCACCAGGACCTCCAAGGGACATCATAAACCCTTTGCCATGAAGTAGATTCCAACTTAGAGGACAGAGCAGAACTGCAGGTAGTATTTTCAAGACTGTAATCTTGAAGGAAGCAGACTACTGTGTCTTCATCTCATGAAGTACCTATTGTTGTTGTTCCATGTCAGAGAATTGGCTCCAATTCATAGCAGCCCACGTAGAACAGAAAGGAACTCTGTTCCATCTTCAGAATCCCCACTGTAGGATAAGCCTGATGTTAGTGTCACTGTGCCAGTCCCGTTGAGGAGCTTCTTGATCTTGTCCTTTACTTCCCCTCCGTCTTTCTAAACTTTACATCTCCTCCTCCAAGCACTGCCTCTCTAAAAACCCACAAAAGAATCAGCCGTGAGTTGGTTCTGATTGGATAGCACATGAAAAAAAGAACCCTCTCCTCATCACATACCTGAAGAATTGATGTTTGAGTTGTGGTGCTGGAGAAGAGTCTTGAACATACCATGGACTGCCAAGAAAACAAATCAGTCTGTCTTGGAGAGGGTGAAACCAAATTTCTCCTTGGAGGCTAGGATTTTGAAGATCTTTCTCACATATTTTGGGCACGTGGCCAGGAGAGATAGGCCCTTGGATAAGGACATCATGCTCAGTAGGGTGGAGGGACAGCACAGGAGAGAAAGACCTTAGATGAGATGGATTGATACAGTGACTAGGGCAATGGGGGTAGATGTGTCTGAGTCAGTGAGACTGCCTCAGGACAGGGCAGGGTTCAGAGGGTCGCTATGGGTCGCTGGTGACTCGATGACACGTAACACTAACAACAGTAACGTACCAAAAGTATTTGAGACAAAGTCTCATCATCTTTACTTCTGAGGAACATTCTAGGTTCAAACCTCGCACCTTTTAGTTGGCAGGCTAGCTTAATCACGGCATCACCAGAGTTCTTTAAAGATAGCATGTTGTTGTTGTTGTTGTGTGTTGTCCAGTTGGAACCTGCCCATCGCTGACCCTGCAGCAGGTCTTCAGAGGCAGTAATTGCACAATATCCTTCTCCTGCATAGTATTCCCTAATATTAGAGAATTCCCTAAACATGGCATAGTATTCCCTAATACTTTTAATTAGCATGCTTATTCTTATGCTTTTTTATGCTAATCCTTACTATCTGATCTCTTTTCCACAAATAGATCAGTTGTGGTTTTAGTGTCTTTTCATATATTTGTTCATAAATGGTGTGGCTCCCAGCAGTGCACTGCCAAACTCCAGGTACAATTAAGTTCCTTATTACCAGTGCACAACCCTGTGTGTTAATGACAGTGGCTCTTGCCTTCTAAGCAACTTAGTGCTGGTCTGTTCTGTGAAGAGTGAAACCATTGTGTCCCCTTGCAACGGTTTCTAAAGCAAGAGAAGTGTGCATTCAGGGAAATAGGAAGGAGCCCAGCCTCTTTAGATAAATATGGAAAGAGAAGGATTAAAATAGAAGATAGAAACGATATTTTTGTTACAAATAATTCCCTTCTCTTTTGCTTCCCCTTGCTCTTTTCCTACATAATATGCATTTTTCTTTAAATTAAAAATGGCTTTGTTCACCTTATCTCTGGAGGTTCTTTATGACTTCAGTCTGTTCTCATTATTTTTTCATGTTCACGAAATGTAAACTACATCCCTGCCACTTTCTGTTTTGCGGATGGTACTGATGGGTTTTAAGCTATGGCGAGAGAGACAATAGGAAAAGATATCAATTCTTCTTACAAAATAATAGAAAGCTATTAATGACTGTAAGAGTCAGGGAGAGAGGAAAAAGAATCCACCCAAATTCATCATCTCTCTGCTGGTTGTGTCTTTCATCTGCATCTTTAGGTTAAGCTTGACTAGATGATGCAGAAAGTTACCTTTTGTAAAAGGGCTTTGTTAAAGGGTTGGGGATTTCTGCATTATGACCTTTGTGTGTTTTCTACTTGTCACACAAAACAACAGGATAAGGAAATAAGCCCTTAGGTATCATTAGCTTCATGAAAATATCTAAAGGTCAATGTATTAAACTTAAAAAAAAATAATACAACACTAGTTAGAGTCTGTTATTAGCTGGTGTTCAAAAAATTCTATGACTTGCTCTTTCTATGAGCTTGTTTAATGATTGTGCTCTGACCAGCAAGAACATGAGAATATGTCCAAGGGGAATTTCTCATAAAGCAGCCAGGTTTTAGCTTGCAGACCTAAATGCAGCCGTTGTACCAGTTCTCGCCTTTAAGTCTATTGATTGTTGCAGCCATTATGCCTATCCACCTCGTTGAGGGCTTTCCTCTTATTTGCTGATCTCCACTTTTTCAAGGATGATGTTCTTTCCCAGGGACTAGCTCCTCCTGATAGCATGCTCAATGTCTGTGAGGTCAGGGTTGCACCATCCTTGCCTGTAAGGACCATCGTGGGTGCATGTTTTCCAAGACAGATTTGTTTGTTGTTTTGACAATCCATAGTATGTTCAGTATTCTTAGTTAACACTACAATCCAGAGGCATCAATTCTTTTTCAGTCTTCCTTGCTCCTTGCCTAACTTTCACATGCATTTGGAGAAGACTCTGAGAGCACACTTCCCCAGTGGAATTAGTCTTTTGATATCCTGACTGCTGGTGCCAACAGTGTTGGTTGTGGAGACGAGCAAGTTGAAATTGTTAACAACCACAATTTCTTCTCCATCTATCATGGTGCTGCCAGTTGGCCCAGTAGTAAGAATCTTTGTCTTCTTGATGTTGAGCTTCAATCCATATTGAAGACTATAGTTCTTGACCTTCTGCAGCAAGCGCTTCAGGTCCTCCTCAGTTTCAGGAAGTAAATTTGTGTCATCTGCATAACACAGTTTGTTGATATGTCTTCCTCCAATCTTGATACCACATTCCTCCTCATAAAGTCCAGCCTCTCGAATGATCTGTCCCGCATATAGATTGAAAAAGTATGGAGAAAGAATGCATCTGTGAAGCATCCCTTTCCTCATTTTGAATCATGCAGTGTTTCCTTGCTCTGTTCTGACGACTGCAGGCTTTGTATGAGCACAATCTAAGTTCTGGGATTCCCCTTTCTTCTGAAGGTTGGCCACAATTTGTTGTGATCCACACAGCCAAATGCCTTTGCATAGTTAATGTAATACAGATAAATAGTCCTCTGGTGCTCTTTGCTTTCAGGGAACATCCATCTGACATTGGCGATAATGTTTTAGTGCCATGGCCACTGACCTTTTCAGATTTTACACCAAAATATCCCCTATCGTTAAGGAATCCTGGTAGCGCAACAGTTTTTAAATGTTGGGATACCCCAGGGGAAGAAGATGAGACAGTCTGCTTATGTAAATATATATATATATATATATATATATCCTTAGAAACTTTATGGAACTACTGTACAATGCCCTTTGGGCTATGAGTCAGAACCTACTCAAAACAGTGGACAAACATTCTATATTCTTTTATTGTTTTCTACTTCTTTTGCTGTTATTGGCTACTATTAAATCAGTTCCACCTCAAAGGAACCTGATGCAAAAGAGTAGATCTGTCTCATAAGGTTTGCTAGGCTTTAATCTTGAGAGGAGCATAACACCAGGTGTTTTATCTCGAAGAACCATTGTGTGGGTTGAAACCACCAATCTATTGGTTAACATCTAACTTGTGCCAGCAGGGCCTTTTTTGGTACATTATTGTTGGTAAGTGCAGCCAAGTCAGGTACAACTCATAGCAACCCTACAAATAAATAGCTGCCCTGAACCCTGCCCTATCCTGTGCCAGCCTTGTCATCTCTGACACACTTAAGCCCATTTCTGAAGTCACTGTGTCACTCCATGTCATTGGCGGGGGTCTGCTTCTGTTTAGCTGACCTTCCATCTTTCCAAACACAATGTCCCTTTCCAAGAAATACCCTCACACCTAGCTACGTGTCCAAAGTATGAAAGATGAAGCTTCACCACCTTTGCCTCCAAAGAGCACTCTGGCTCTGCTTCTTCCAAGATGTATCTGTTTGTCTTTTGACAGTTGATGTGAGGTTCAGTACTCTTCTCCAGCAGGCCAACTCAAAGGCATCAATTCTTTTGTCATCCGTGTTCATTGTCCATAACAGGAGATTGAGAAGACAAAGACATGAATCAGGTGCACCTTAATCTTCAAAGTGACATCATGTGTTCCGCAGCATTTTGGAGGGGTCCCTGACGACAGACTTGCCCAGTGTGATACGTCTCCTGACTTCTTGACCAAATGCCAGTAATCTCCAACCTATTTAATGAACATAAACAAAGAGTAATTGGATGTCATAACAATGGGAGGCAATAGGTGGGATTATATGGTAAGGATATCACTCACTGACTCTCAATGCTCATTGAGTGAGGACCAATTCAGAGCTGACCCTGCCTCCTTTGAGAGGCTGCAGATCACTTGCGAGGAGATTGCCCATCTTTCTCCTTAGGAATCACTGGTGGGTTTTAACTGCCAGAGAGGCACAGCCTTTGTGTTATTGGCACAACGCAACCAGTCTCTATAAAGAAAATTTATATCTAAGGCACTTCTGTGAGCTTTCGACTAGATAGTGTTACAAATTGCACACTTGGCAGGGCAAGTTGGGAAAATGAAATCCAGTTCTTCAGAATTAGAGTTCTTTTTTTCCTTTTAACCATTTCCTTTGCATGTTGGTTTCGTTCAAATAATGACTCAGGGGGAAAGAGAAGGTAAACATTAAATTAAATTAATTGCTAAGAGAGGCAGAAATGGGTACATCTTTGTCTGGGTTGGTTGGAGATCAGCAGAGCAGTGACAGAACATTCCTGGCATGCCTCCTAAATATAAGATAGGGTAGGGTGGTTCTTTCTACCCCTGGGGAAAATGACCTCGGTCATGTATCTTATTTTGCTTGATGAAATGTGCAAGGAAGTTCAGACAATCTTCTAGGTGGGAGTGTTTAGTGCCATTTTGCCACTTCCTTCCATTCTTTTGCCCTTATGTTGAAGTTTTTGTTGTATGTATTGAAGTGAATCTTTCATCTGTTCTGTTTCATCAAGGAACAGAAGCCTCTACCAGGCTGGGATGCACATAAGACATGAGATACAAACTTTTGTTACTAACCACTGTGTTTACTATTGTTGTATACCCTTCAAGTTAATTCTGGGTCATTGCAACTCTGTTGGATGGAGTAGAACAACCTTGTAGGTTCTATAACTGAGATCTTTATGGGAGCAGATTGCTAAGCTGCTTCTCCCAGGGAGACACTGGTTGGTTGGCACCATTGACCTTTTGGTTGGCAGCCATGCGTTTAATAATTGTGCCACTAGGACTCATCCCACTAAGTTTAAGGGTCATTACAACAACACAACCTGACCTGTACTAGATGATATAATTTGCCTCCAAATTACTTTCCATCTCCTCTACTTCCCTTGAGCTTCCCTTTTTCTCTCTTCACTTGGCATCAACACTTTTCTCTGACACTGTGCAGAATGCCTTGTGTCAATTTATTCCAAGGAACCCCATCAAGTAATGATTCTGTATCTCTGTCACTTGCCAGATAGAAAACCAAGTTTAGGAACTTTTTGGTCAAAGATTACATAATTAGTAGTTATTGTTGTTAGGTGCTACCGAGTTGAGTACAACTCAGAGCAACCTGTGAACAACACATCTGAACTGTGCCCTGAAATCTGCCCTATCCTGTGCCATCCTCACAATCTCTGCACACAGGTGCCCATTGCTGCAGTCACTGTGTCTGTCCACGTGGTCGAAGGTCTTCCTCTTCTTCATCATACCTCCACAATTCCAAACATGATGTCCCTCTCCACAAAATAGCCTTTCCTAGCAACATGCCCAAAAGTATGTAAGATCAAGCTTTACCATTTTTGCCTCCAAGGAGCATTCTGGCTGCACCTTTTTCAGGCATATCTGTTTATTCTTTTGGCAGCCCATGGGATATTCAGGACTTTTCTCTAACACCGTAGCTCCAAGGCATCAGTTCATCTTCTGTCATCTTTATTCCTTGTCCAGCCCCCAGCAGTATAGCAGGTGATTGAAAAGCTCATGCCCTGAGTCAGGCCCACTTTAGTCCTCAAACTAACGTCATTGGTCCTGAATCATTTGTAGAGATCCCTGACTGCAAGCTTCCCAAGTACATTATGTCTGCTGATCTCAAGGTCAAGTTACTGACGGTCTCCATTTTTTCTACATCTATCATGATGATCTCTATTGGTCCACTGGTAAGGATTGTTGTTGTTGTTTTTTTCTGACAATGGAGAGATATTTGGCTGTTTTAGTGAAAAGAACAATTTTGTTTTCAGCAATCTTCTATCTTCACAATATGTGTTTGCTTATATATTCCTCTTTTAAGTGTACTAACATTTTACATCAGAGAAAACAAGAGAAATAAGTTATAAAGTGGCTGACATTATGACTACAGTAATGATAGGATGGGCAGGGAGGAAATCCTAAAGTCACATAATGTGGTGCTGGGAGAGGGAGTAAAATAAATGGGAAAGAACTGGTGGCAATCTAGAAAGACAGGATAATGGTAGGCATAGTTCAATGATAATTTTTTTAAAAAAGAAAAGAAATATTGGTTTTCATATGATAATTGTTTTACATTATGTTTCATTCATATACAAATATGTTTATGGCATTGAAGTCTATGGGGGAGAGAATAGTCTAAAAGTATTATATTTTAGGGCATTATTTTTATCGTAGGAGTATGCAATGAGGGTTGCAGAGTG
>NW_006399912.1:4952988-4990277 GCF_000299155.1 Elephantulus edwardii | reverse complement strand
TTGTGTACCAATGAGGGAGTTTTTCTTTTGCTTTTCAAGGAGAGGAGCAAATGGGGGGGGAGGGGGGAGGGGTTTGTGCAGGGAGAAGGGTGCAACAATGAATGAATGGAATTGCAAAATCTCTGTAGATGTTCATTGAAATGAAAAATAAACAACCTAAATTTAAAAAAAATATTAAAAAGTAGTGTAAAATAGAATGATGTACATGAATGATTGTATGAAAAACAATGTAAATGAAAGATGGTATAAAACACAATGTGTATGATTGTTGTTTTCTTGACGCTGAGGTACAGTCCATTTTGGAGGCGCCCGTCTTGGATCTTCTGAAGCAAGTGCTTCCAGTCTTCCTCACTTTCAGTAAATAAGGTTGTGTCATGTGCATAATAAGTTATTGATGAGTCTTCCTCCAATCCTGATGCCACATTCTCCTTCATAGAGTCCAGCTTCTCCAATATTTTCCTTAGCATATAGATTGAATAGTTATGGACAAAGGATTCAACATTGACACACACCTTTGTTAATTTTAAACTATGTATTATTCCCGTTTGTACAACATTATCTTGATCTAGGTATAGGTTTTACGTGAGCACAAATAAGCATCCTGGGATTCCCATTTTTCTCAATGTTGGCCATAAATTGTTTGGATGCCTTTGATATTCTTAACTCCCAGCCAGGATCCATCTGACATTAGCCGTGATAACCCTAGTACCACGACCTCTTCTAAATCCAGCTTTAATTTCGGAGAATTCTCTGGCTATGTACTGTTGTTTACATGTGATATTGTTTGATAATTTCCACATCCAAAATGTCCTAAGTGGTTCTTTCTAACTCTAGATTCAGCATAGTTAATAACAACATCGCTGTGCTAGTCTCCCCTTTTTTGTATTAAAGAAGGCTTTACTTTCTCTTTTTTTGAGCACATTTTAGTTGAATGCTTTTGATTTTATGAACACTTGTCAACATTTGTTTTAAATCCCATTGGGCCATATAAGAAAAAGGAGAGCAATGTAGAGTTCTACACTCAGGAGGTTAGTGGGAGAAAGAAAAAGAGGGGAGGAAGATCAAATGGTGGAAACATAACTTTACCGCAGTTCTATTCTCTCAAGGTTCAATTTCTTAGCCTTCTCATAAGAAACTCTAGCATGCACGTTGGTCAGATTCACAAAGCCATAGGAATCTTCAGAGGTGCACTTTGAGTTATTAGAAATGAATAAAAATTCTAAGCACCACCAGCTTGGGAATGAATTCCAAATAATTTTATTCCAGTGGAGTTTTGTTTGCTGAGTAGAGTTTTTAAAAAAAGACTTTCACTGACGTTGGTTTATGTTTCATTTGCATTTGGTTTACTTTAATTTGTGCCTTTGGAGACTCCACGGAGTGCAGAAGAGAGAAGTAACTTCTAGGGTTTGCTTGGCTGTGGTCATCATGGGAAGAGCTGCCCTTGGCTGTTTCTTTAGCAGGGGCACAAGGGCCCTCAGAATTGCCAACCTTTTGGGTATTATTTGAGCGCAAATCTTTTACATCCCCAGAGATATTCATAGTAGATTTTGAATTCAGATGACCCAACTGCTCCATATGGAATGGGGGATAAGAGGGTGATCAGAATGGGGATGCTTTCCCATCCTGAAAAACATCTAAAACTCATGACTCTTTTCAGTACGTGAGCTACTTGTACTGTGTTGATATCTAGAGAACAGCTTCCTAATACCAAGATCAACGAAATAAGAGATGAACTAAAACGCTTGAAGTTTTAAGATCATGAGACTTATTCATGTTCTTCTCCTAATTCATCTGGAAACCAAAACTAAACTCATTGCCCTTGAGTTCATTCCAATTCATGTGACGCAGTAGAACATCCCAAAGGACTTATGGCAGCCGACTTTCCCCACCAAGCCACTGGTGGGTTTGAACCACTGACATTTTGGTTCACAAATGAGCGCTTGTGTTGAAATTGTTAAGTGCATGTTTTAGCCATGTCCTTTCTTTTGGAAAGGAGCTCTTCAAACCAACCTGCTCTTCCCCATGAGCTTCAGAGCTTTGGACCAATTGAGGGTTTTCATGAATCAAAACCAACTTAATGATGATGGGTTTGATTGTGATTCTTTGGGGATGATGGTGATGATATCTTGGCATCAGCCACCAGGAGATTAAAAGATGTATTGTTTTGGGAAAGTCTGCTGTCAGAGACCTTGCCAAAGTACTGAAGAGCAACAATGTCAGTCTGGAGACTAAGGTGCGCCTGATACAGGTCATGGTCTTTGTAATCACTTGCTGTGCTTCAGAGTGCTGGACAATGGCTAGGGATGAAAGAGGGAGAATTGATGCCTTTGAGCTGTGGTGTTGGAGAAGAGTATTGAATATACCATGGACTGCTAGGAGAATAAACAAGTTCATCCTGGAGAGAGTGAAACCAGGCTGCTCTTCAGAGGCAAGGATTCTGAGGTCTGACATACTTTGGACAAATTGCAATGAGGGCCAGTCCTTGGAGAGGGACATCATGCTTGGAAGGGAGGTGGAGGGACAGAGCAGGAGAGGAAGACCCTCAATGAGATGGATTGGTTCAGTGACTGGGGTAATGGAGGTAGGTGAGTCGGAGATAGTGAAATTGGCACAGGATGGACCAGGGTATAGGGCTGTTGACTATGAATCACAGATGACTTGATGACACATAACCACAACAACAATGTTATTTGTGTGAAAATAGAAAAAGCAGATTGTTTTTTCATCCAACCATTCATACATTTTAAAAAATATAACATGAATTACAATACATCCAAAAGAATAGCATTTTCCTCACTTCCTCCTTGTAATTCTCAGTTCTTTTAATCCTTCCGCCCTACCCCTTTTGGCCCTCTTTATGCTTGAGCAAGTGCTGCTGCTAATCTCCATATCAAGCTTTTGAGCTGTTCCATTTTCATCTCTGATGGGGTACTCTGCAGTGAGTTCAGTGTGTGACCAGAAAGCATTGTTTTTCTCAGGACTGTAAAGAAAAAGAACGAAATGTTACATCCTCCCTCCAGAACTGGGATGAGGCAAGGGAAGGAGAGAGGAGAACATTCCCTTTGGTTTGCTTGAAAATGCTGGTGCCTTCTCCCTCGTCAGCACTGCTGAGATTTAGCACTTCTAGGAAACAGAAATCTGATCTTCCAGAATGCTCCCATTGGACTTTTCGGTATCTCTTCTGCATTATGATTGTTTCAGCAAGTCATACTTCACTTCTGATACCCATAAATACCTAAGGTTTTAGTTGATACACGTCCAGCTAGCTTTACAATGAGGATTTACAGGCTTTGTGATATTATTTGCCATGAATAATTGCTAGCGGAGCATATTGGATCACCTTGTATAACTTTTGCTGGCTGGGTTTAATTTCAGGTCTGACTGTTACAGTGTAGCTTTGCAAAGCAATAACAAAAAAGAGAGAGAGCATAATTTAGATTAGAGGAAACAAAACAAATGATGATGGGAATATTACCATAACCATAATTTTACAACACAGTTTAATTATTTGGTTCAGTAATGTTCAATAATTATTTCAACACCAAAATCCCTCCACATCCCAACCCCTCAACAAACTGAACAACTGTTTCACTACCAGTAACTAATTTATAAGGCAATTTCAGAATCTCATGACTTCTTGTCTCCCTGAGATTTACAGTTGCTAATAAAAGGCCTTAACTTCAAGAAGCATGAATTAAAACTCATTTATAAAAAGAGTGAAAAAAATAAGAATTCCCCTCCCCCCCCAACTTCCCTTCTCTCCAGAAGTGTATATTTTCTTCCTGATTTGGATATTAATGGGTTGTGCCCAGTCTCTGGCACGTAACAGGCCCTCATTAAAAATAGGAGGGAGAAAAAATAACGTAATAACATTTGCATATAAAGTAGGCAGAGTCTTATAAGTGAATCACTTGGTTTCTTTATATATATATTTTTTTTTACTGAGCTTTGAGGATGTTTTTGTTTTACTTTTTAATGAACCAAGCAGATTTTTATTTGATGTATCTGAAACTCAGTTTTGACTCATCTCATTATCATCCTCCACATCCTCCACATCAAGTCCAATAAAGCATTCTCTCTCTCAAATATTTCTACAATCTTTTCACTGCTCTCCATTCTCTCGCTTCTGCTCTTCTAAGCCACTCTCACCTCTTTCTCGGCATGGCATAATCACCTCTTCACTGCCATTCCTCCTGCTAGTCTTTGTCCATCAATCTGTTCCCAGTGCCACAGCCAGAAGGAGGCTTTCTGAGTCATGAATGTAATCACAGTCATTCTTACAGATGTCTTTATTGTCACGGGGCAGTCTCTTCCCATAATATTCTACAGCTCCGGAAAAACCATGAAGTGTTGCCATGAGTTCGGATAGATTCAATGCAGTGAAGGTTTTTCTGGCTTCCACTGTTCTAGAATAAAATCGAAGACCTCCAAGGAAGGCTCTGCTCAGTCTCACAAGTCTGAACCTTCCATCCTGTGTTTCCATACAGTTTCAGTCATGCATTTGTACTCTTTGAGAGTGTGTGTGGTGTGTGCTTGCACATGCGTGCACTAATCCTCACTCCTCCTTGTTTTAGACATCATTTCTTTTGGGAACCCTTCTCAGATTAAATGTCCCTTTTCACACCCGTGACGTCATTGAGTTACCCCAGTCATAGTACCTGTTTCATTGTGTTACAGTTCCGTAATTCCTTTACCACATGGAAAACTCTGTCTGGGCATCATTTTATCCTCAGCACCTTGCCTGGTGACTACCATATAGTCATCATCGTTGTTATTGTTGACCATCAAGTCAGAACCAACCAGTAGCTGACCCTCCAGCTGGTATTCTGAGAAAATAAATCACCTCTGAAATTGCCCATCCTTCTGCCGAACAGCTGGTGGATTTGAACTGCGTACCTTTTTCTTGGCAGCACAGTCCTTGACCACTAAGCCACCAGAGCTCTCTACCATACAGTAGCAGTAGATACTTAATAAATAATTGGTGAGTAAAGGGATAAAACTATGAAGGTGGAGAGCACTGATGTGGCTTCACTTCTGCTTATTTCTTTTTTTAAAATACCAGTAGTTTAATCTATGACCACAGACTCTTCACCTATAGGTTTTCAAGGTTTTACCAGCTGTTCCCTAAAAATCCACAATCTGTGGAACAACTGAAGTCATCCATTTCTTATGTGTCTTAAGGTCCCTGACTCTCCTAGTATTTCCTTATTTGGAAGGCCAGTCTCCAGTTTTAGTCAAATCATTCAGCAGCAAACAAGCACATTCATTAAAATACTCAAATACTAATCAAGCTCTTTAAATGTTTATGCAACAGTTACACTTAAAGTAGAAAGCTTATTAAAATGGAGAAAATGAAACTACTGTCACTGAATCAGTTCCAACTTATTACAACCCTCCATCATGTTTCCAGGGCTATTAATCTTTACAGGTGGAGACTACGCATCTTTCTCTCACCAAGCGCTGGACTCGAACCACGGACCTTTCAGTTAGCAGTGCCACCCCATTCAAAGTCCTTACTGGCTACCACTAATAGTGTAATAAGAACTCAGCTTAATCCAAACTAGATCTGTGTCTCACAACCGTGTCTTAGCTGTTTGTCTTTAAGGAGTAAAGTGTCAAGAAAAATCAAGGTTGAGTTGAATTGATTTCTTTCCCTAAAACGGTTAAGTTGTATGTGGATAAAGAAGAGTAAACAGAATATGATGATTTAAAAACTCCGTGTACTGTAAAAATAGTGCTATTAAGAAGAAAGCCATACTTTTCAGTAACCTCAGTGACACTCGGCTCTGTGGGATGTCCCTGGCTGCAGCTGGTTTTGAATATAATGCCATTGATTTTGAGAGATTTCATAAAGATAATTTGATATACTGGAGTGTGGGTTTTATATTCTCAGCATTTCAGAAGCTATGCAATGCCACTGAAACTTTTGAAATATGTATCTGGCACTCCTTCTTTGCGGAACTTTTCGTCTCTATGCATTAGGGGAGGAAATCTATTGCAAGCCTTCCTCCGGAAGCTCGAAGAAGGAATAAACTACTAGCAATGGGAATTTTTAGCCCCATTTTCAGTACATGTAAATAACAGTAAGAAGTGTATGTTTAAGCTATTACATTCGTCATCTGAGTCCTAAAGCATAACTTTTTTACACCTGGAGCTTCCTGATGTTGAAAGAAGGGGGAGGTAACTTGTGCAAAATCATTAGAAACATGATTATACTTTAATTTAGGTCTTTTAGTTATGTAAGCAGAATACAATTAAACAAGAAGTGCTCACTATGGCTACGTATTTCAAATAGGCTTTCAATTTATCACAGTTTTATGTGTATCTTCCTCAATTGCATAAGGCTTCCTCAAGGCTATGACAGTGAATTATAACTCTCTTCTTGTAATTATTTTTCAGTTAAAAAAAAAAAGACCAAACTTTGCTGCACGTACTGTTGGTTTAAGTACATTAAATAGCTAGTTGTTATTGCCATTTTAGAGACTTAACAGCAGCTATAAGGTTCTTCTCATCAATAGGTTTGGGTGAGAAAGTGTTAGATAAGATAGTGTCGCCACCATGCTCACCACCATCATGGTAAGAGGATGCATGTTTTATTCTATTGACTCTTTAGAACAACTCTATGATTGTTAATATCCCCATTTTACAGATGAGGAAACTTAAGTCTTTGAAGAACTAAGTAGCATGAGAAATGTCATGTAGCTAGGACTGTAGAAACTGAGAAGGGACGCCATGAAGGCTAATGTCACCGTCTGTGCTCTCAAGTATAATGATGATTCCAAGTTGGCCATCTACATGGAAGAAAAAATAACCTAGAGTAAGATATACTCAAGGAAGTAGAAGAACATAAATGCCAAAATTTCAGGTTTCATTCTGGCTGTCAATTACTGGTCCTACCTTGGAAAAATTGTTTATGAGCATTTAATGATGTCTTTGTCTAAACCCTTGCACTCATAATGAACTCCTTTTCAGTGACTATTATGTTGAATATGGTGATGATGATAATACTTTTGTTACTGTTATTCATGTGTCCTCAGCATCTCAGATAGCTTTTATCTAAATGGCATGAGTCACTATGTGGGAGATGAAGGAGAAGGTCCTTAGACGTGTGTTTCTATTTTAATATATCCTTCAGAGTCAGGACACTACTGTTCAAGAACATCTATGTCTCTCAAGTTGGGAGTCCTCTCAAGTGCCATCTATATGAATAACTACTCCTCAGAACTCACAGGAGAACAAAGATCCCCAGACACCTTTGAGTCACCATTATATTCACCATGGTACCCATCAAGTCAGGGAACACTGATAGTTGAGTGTTAAGAAGCTGTGCTGCAATCCAAAAGGCATTTGGGTCGAATTTACTAGTTATTGGGTGAGAGAAAGATGGGCAGTCTCCCTCCTCTGGTGCAATGTATTGCCTCTGAAAACCAGCTGAAAGGTTAGCTATGAATTGATTCCAACACAGTGGCACACAATGACAATAATAACCCATCAAGTCAGTGTCCTGAAAAGGGCTGTAGATTTTGTTTATGGCCAAAGCAAGGCTATGGTTAAGGAAATTAGTTGCTATGTTAAGATGTGCTACTTTTTCAAAAGGGTATCAGAATCAACTTCCACATATAGAAGAAAATAACTTGCATATGTTGTTGTTAGGTATCAATGGGTTGACTTAGATTCATTGACTTTCCCTTAGGATTTTTTTTTAATGGAAGTAGATCATTTGATCTCTTTCTTACAAAGTTATTGGGTGGATTGGAATTACCAAACTTTCATTAGTGGCCAAACCCTTATCTTATGTGCCACCAAATCTCTTAAATTAAATATGTTGTTGTGTGCTGTTGAGCTGGAACTGACTTTTAACTGATACTCCAGGGGGTTCTCAGAGGCAGTAAATCCCACAGGAGGAGAAAGCCCATCCTTCTCCCATGGAGTAGCTGGTGGATTTGGATAGTGTTCCTTTAAGATTGATGATGATAGGCTCATGCGTTCCAGAATATATATATATATATATAAAGACCAGCAACAAAGCCCATCCTGGATTTCTAACATTGATCTACCTTGAGAATAGTTAGGAATCCGTATACTCTTTCCTTGGCCAATAAATGACTTGTTGGTTCTTCTGCTTTCAAGAAGAGGAGAAAGTTTTATACACTCAACATGACAAAGTAAAACATTCAGCCTCCCAAATGAGGCTATAGACTGTGCAAAGTAATCAACTGAAATGAAGTCACCCTTCAGATATTCAGTTCTAGCAACAATGGCTGTATTCTTCTTGGCCATCATTGTTTATCTTCTACATGCAGTATAGGACTGAGCACATAGTAGACATGTAGTAAATATTTGCTGACCAGTTAAATAAATATCATTACCTATCCACCTACTATGTGTCAGAGAGATGGACAATGACTAGGGAGGATAGAAGGAGAATTGATGCCTTTGAGCTGTGGTACTGGAGAAGAGTATTGAATATACCATGGACTGCCAAGAAAATGAACAGATTCATCCTGGAGAGGGTGAAACCAGGCTGCTCCTTGGAGGCAAGGATTCTAAAGCTTCATCTGACATACTTTGGACATGTTGCAAGGAGGGACCAGTCCTTAGGGAGGAACATCATGCTTGAAAGGGTGGAAGGACAGCACAAGAGAGGAAGAACCTCTATGAGGTGGATTGATTCAGTGACTGGAGTAGTGGGGATGGGTGGGTGTGTCAGAGACAGTGAGACTGGCCCAGGATAGAGCAGGGTTTAGGGCTGTTGTACACAGGGTCACTATGAGTCGCAGGCCACTCGACGATACACAACAACAACATTATTATTATAAAGTTGATTCCAGTTCGTAACAACTTATAGGACATGATTGGACTGTCTCACAAAGCTTCCATTACTACAGTCTTAACGAAAGACGCAGACTGCCATATCTTTTTTCTGTGGAGCAGCTGGTGCATTCAAACTGCTGACTTCTCGGTAGACTTCATCACCAAACAAACAAACAAACCAAAAAACAAACAAACAAACCAAACTCACCACTGTCACATCAAGTCAGACTCATCTCAGCCCTCTGTATGTGAATCTCTGTGGGAAGACATTGCCAGACATTCTTCTGAGGTGCAGCTGGTGGATTTCAAGTGCCCAGTTTTTGAATAGCAGCCTGATACATTATGTACCATGCCATGATGGCTCAAATAAATAAATCATTCCAATAGGGTTCCATTCTGTTGTAAATAGAGTAACTATGGGTTGAAACCCATTCAGTGGCACCTAACAACAGTAATAATACACAAATCAAGAATCTGGGAAAGTTATGGGCTTTATAATACTCTTTTGTTGTCACTATATACCATCGAGTCAGTATCCAATAACTTAATACATTACACTTGAGTAAAGACACAGCCTTATTAATTAAATGTATTGCATTCACCTTATTCATTAAATACATTGCAACATATTACAATTGAATAAAGACGCTGCTTTGATTCTTGTTTCTTTGCTTTAGTGTGTTTTCTTTTCCAGACTATCTTTCAAAGTAAATGTCTGTTCCTTGATCCTAGCTGTTACCAAGGGAAGTAGCTGAATGTGTCATCTGATCCAATCAGAACTGTTTTCTGAAACTTAATTGATGGGGTGATTTTGTTCTTATTTATGAAGGGACTGTGGCAAACTCAAAACACTAGCTCACTACCCACTGAGTGGAGTCCAACTCATAACAAGCGTCCATCAGGCCTTCAAGCTATATACTTTAAAGGGAGAAGAAAGTCCATGTTCTCCTGAGGAGGAGCTGGTGGATTCGAACCCCCGCAGTCTCGCAGCCTTTTGCTTAGCAGCCGAACATGCTTTTCACTAGGTCGCCAGAACAAACATGAAATAACAACATCTCCTAAAACGGATCCCCCACAAAAGAAAGGATTTCAGAGCCTGCTAATGCAAATAGGGCCGGATTCATTGCAGTACAGATACATAAGTCCTTTCAACCTACCAAGTACAGGGCACACGGTTCTAACCATTTTTTTCTAGTTTCTGAAATATTTATGGGGGAATAATTTGTAGAATAATGAATATGGCTTTCCAGTGGAGCAACAAATGCACACTATATTTCTGCTATCGTGTCTTATTAAATATTCATATGTGTATTTGGTGCTTGCTTCGTAACTGGCCATTTACTGCCGCCTAACAAGTACAGACAGTTCAGTCGAGGAAAAATTAAATAAAAAAAATAATAATAAAAGGAGAGAAAGAAACCAACACAAAGACATGTCCAGGAAAAAGCCAACACATAAACACAAGGTGGCTAGCTCTTTCTGGGCTGGTTTCATTTAAGAAGAGCGTTTAACATTTTTAATACAGTCCATATTTCATAAACCCCACGTGTTGACATGTCTTAGAGGAAGATGGATGAGTTGACTGGGAGGGATGTTCTCTCTCCTTTTACGTGTGCATCTGGCAGAGCTAATCTCCACTTCCCCTTAGCAGAACACAAAAATGTAATCCTCTAATAACTGGCATAACTGCATCAGCCTCCAATATGGACTGCGTTATTAAATCACAGAGACAGATAGAACTGGAGGAGTGGGGAAACTTTGCTTCCACTTGATTTCTG
The DNA here is from genome assembly GCF_000299155.1 of Elephantulus edwardii. Classification (NCBI taxonomy): domain Eukaryota; kingdom Metazoa; phylum Chordata; class Mammalia; order Macroscelidea; family Macroscelididae; genus Elephantulus; species Elephantulus edwardii. The sequence continues at coordinate 4,979,685 of NW_006399912.1, read as the reverse complement.
ACCATAAAATGCCTACTTACTTGTAAGCAGATGGAGACAAGAGCAACAGCTCTCAGTGTGTGGAGTTTGGGACAGCAACTGAAATTCACAGCCTCTTGTTTGTTTACAGTTATGCCTTCACCTATATAGATGTGGGGCTTTGGCGGTTGCAAACCCATTTTCAAGTACAAGGTCATGGTGACGTAGATTAGGGGTGCTTACCCCATTTTACAATATCAAATGGAACTTCAGAGAAGCTTCCAGGATGGTCACTACTCTTTCCAAAGAATTTGAAAGCTGTAAAGCATGTTTTCACAAGGTGTCTCTGAATGGTGATAATGGCTGGCTGCTTGAATACTAACTGAACAGTTGGCAATTCAAGTTCACCCAGAGGGACCTCAGAAGAAAGACCTGATATTTGACTTTCAAAAAAACATGACCATAGCAAGAAGGAAAGAAGCAACGAGCAGAAAGAAAACTTGCCCCCATTTGGTTTTATAATTAGGAAAAGAATTTATCAGTATCCTTCCAATCCCTCAAAATACACATTTGTGTAGCTTAGGAAAGCAGCTGACTCAAAACTGGGGGGGAGGCTTTGATAATGGATGGTGGTTTTGGGTGACCCTGGAGGACATTATGCTGAGTGAGGTATCTCACTCACAAAGGGACAAATGCTATATGGTGCCACTGTTGTAGAATGAGGCTGGCATTGGGGTGGGGGTAAGACTGAGAAAAACTGGATGAAATAGGTTTACGGCATTTAAGTCTGTGGGAGAGGGAATAGTCTAAAAGTATTCTATTTTAGGGCATTATTTCTATCGTAGGAGTATGCAATGAGGGTTGCAGAGTGGATTATATTTGGGGGTGGGGGTGGGGTTTGGGGAGGTGCGAGGGGGGGATTGTGTACCAATGAGGGAGTTTTTCTTTTGCTTTTCGAGGAGCAAATGGGGGGAGGGAGAGGGGGGTGTGCGGGGAGAAGGGTGCAACAAGGAATGAGTGGAATTCCAAAATCTCTGTAGATGTTCACTGAAATGAAAAATAAACAAACTAAATTTTAAAAAAAAGTTCTGAAGAGACTGTCTTAACAAAGAGCAACCTAGAGCTGAGCTGAGGCATCAGCATTGCAGAGAAGGAACTGAGATACTCTGCAGAACTTTAAGAGAGACGTATTTATGAGGGTAAATTTGTTTCTGAGAGGAGAGGGTTAGGGACAGATCAGGGGAGGAGGAATAGGATAGAATGTCTAAGCTGCACGAGGGGGTGTGTGAAAGTACTTCCAAGAATATAATACCCAATGTTGGCAATGTTTCCTGTACTGCAATGTAAGCTTCTCTATTTCCCCATACAAAGTAGCATGTAGTAGGATTTAAGGCTGATTTTCAACAAACCTAGATAGGTCCTGACCTGCCTTGCTTTAACTGGGGCCATGTGACTAGTTCTGCCCAAGGCACTACTAATAAAAAAATGGCATGTGTTGAAACAGTGAATTGCTAGTACAAAAGCTACTAGAAGTCTCTTATCTAGCATGATGACTGCAAACACTTGACATGATGGCTTTCCCATCACCCTGGGTTGCTGCGAGACTTGGAGGAGGAAGCCTTCTCTCTACCCTACCAACTCTGTGATGAACATGTGATGAGGAAGAAACATGCGTCTGAACAAAACATAATATAAATGAGTGATTGTATGCAAAACAATAAAAGAGAAAAACAAATACAGTGAAAAAAAACTGTGGGAGGTAGGAATGAGGGGAAAGGAAAACATGCTTTTGTTCTTTCTAAACTCTTGAAATGCTGGAGACGTTTGTTACTGTAGCACTACTTGACTTATCCTGACTGACACAGATAGCCACACATATACTGAAGTCCTATGTAAAACATATTGCTTGTGTAACTGATGTCAAAGAGAAAGGTTTATCTCCATGTTCGGTTCAATTTTTATTCCAAGACAACAGTAAGAGGAGAGTAAGGAACAAAAGCACTGTTGAGGATGATAAACCTGAACTAATAGGACTATGAGATTGTAAGACTCCTGGCCATCTGCAGAATGTTAAGGAAGGCTTTGAGCTTTCCACGAGATAAAGAATGGGTGTCTGAACAAATCTTTCAGATTTTTTTAAGGGGCAGGGCTCACAAGAAGATATTGCTGACTATTTGCTATCCTGATGTATTCTTCACCTGTGAGAAATAACAAATACTTTCTTAACTTCCCCTATATTGTAGGTGTTCCCCAGGGTCCCCATCAGCCTGGGTAGAATGGCTTCATAGTTTCCTATACTGTAGTTTTTACATAATCAGACTATCTTATCTTTCTTCCATGGAGGATCTAGTAGATTCTAACCGCTGACCTTGAAGTTAGAAGTTCAACACTTAATCTACTGTAATTGGTTCTGAGGAAATGAAAATGTAGACACGCAAACTGGTCATTTACCAGTTTAAGATTATCAGGGTAAAGTTTCATGGTTAACAACGTGGAGTCCAGATTTCCCCATCTCAGCTTTAATGACTCTAACCCACTACCCTGGTCATACAGGTGAGCAAGTAACTCAACCCTAATCGATCTGAGGGTGCTTGCCTTCCAGTATTATTGACTGGTCTTCCATGGGCATGTGGTCCACCCTGGACTAGGTAGACAGTGTCTTGTTTTGTTGAACGTTTGCATTAGGACATAGAAGGGGAGAACCTTGATGGTTGGGTTAGATAGCTTCAAATGTGTGAACTTGAAGGTGGAAATTATTGTTGTTTCCCCAGAACTGTCTAAAAAGGAGGTAATGGTAATGGTGATAAATTCCAATGGAGTTCATTTTAGTGAATTTTTACTTCAGTGCATGAACAAGTCAATGCCAAAATGTCTATGAACTTGTTGAAGACACATAAATGAGTATACATTTATGTGGTTGTAATACAAACATTTCTCTAAGTAGTAGAATTCTTGAGTTGCAGAACAAAGACTTGAGCTAAATCCCCAGTAAATCTGTCAGTAGAGGCTTGTAATTTGCTCTGAGATGGTGAACATGTTTTGGTAGAGCTTCCAGACTAGGAAGAAAGGTCTAGAGATCAATTCCAAAATATCAGCAGGTGAAACCTGCATGGATCACAGTGGTCCAGTCCACATAGCTTTCCATGGGGATGACACAGGACCAAACAGTATTTCATTCCATGGTGTGTGAGGTCTCCATGAATTGAGAGTTGACTTTACAGCAGCTGACCACAACAACAGACTCTTGAGTAGAGTAATGAAGAGATGTAAGTTCCACATTAGGAGACCTAGTTCAGTAGTGGGTTTTTTTAGGGTGAATAAAAAAAGTAAAAACCTAGAACTAAGTTGACACGTGCATAGTACACACCCTCCATCCTCCACTTCTGTGCTCATGGCAGACATCGCTAATCCGTCACAGAGCATTGTGTACTTAGCCAGATCTGGCCTTTCTGTCTAAATGCCTTGCCGCAGGCAATGACTTTATAAGGACCATTCTGGCACATAGAACTTTGTCTTACATACTTTAGATGTGCTATCAGGAAGGACTTCCCTGGAGTCAGAATTGACTCTATGCACTAAATGACAGTGAGGTTCTCCAGACTGGACTAAAAGAGCACTGGAAATAACAAGCATCACTTTGAAGAACTTACCATGTGTGAGGCGGTGCTTTGCCCCCTATCATTCACTTGGCTTTCAAGTAATCTATATGCTGTGTACTTTTATGGTCCCCATTGTACAAAAGAGAAGACTGAGGCTCAAAGAGCTAAGAAGCATATTAAGAGCCCATGGCCAGAGTTGCTAGTAGGTCTAAGATTCAGACCCAGGCTCATTTCTGCATCCTTAACATAATATAAAAGGGGGAAAACTTGGTTTTGTATTACACATAAGGAAGGGGGTGAACCAACCCAGAATTACCTGCATTTCTGGACTTGCTTGCTGGAAAAATGGTAGTGTCAATTGTCCTGCTTAATTTTTCAGTGGTTCCTTATTCCCTGCAGGTTAAGGCATGAATTATTTATCAGGAAAATCAAGGCAGCTTACAATCCTAGATGGCACCTGAATTCTATCTCCAGTGATTGTCTTCCTGACTTCATGGATCCAGTAAAACGACATCATTTTCCATTCCCACTATAAAGAGAAAGTGTTCAAAGGATGTCAAGGACTGTGAGGAAGAATAATGTGAGTGTGGGCAATGACTCTTAGGTTTTGATGCCTTGTGAGTGGTCAAATTCTCTTCTTCCACGCGGGAGACCTGGGTTCAATTCCTCACCAGTTCATGCCCTGCAGCCACCACTCGTCAGTCAGTTGAGGCTATATCTTGCTCTAATGCTGAACAGGCTAGAAAATGAAATTAATCCCTGAGTCTGTTCTAACTCAGAGAGACCTTATATACAGAGTTGAACTGCCCCATAGGATCTGGTAAGACTACAATCTTTATAAAATAGTAGAAGAAGAAGAACAGACTGCCTCCTTTTGTTCCTGCAGAATAGGGGGTGGAGTCCAACCACTGACCTTTCCTCTCCTAACTCAGCATTTTAACCCCTGTGCTACCATCATTCCTTGTAGAAATCCGACATGTGGCAAGTATTTAGTGTCTGGATCTATACTGAGCATTGGGTGTTGGGTATTTGGAATCTTACAGAAAACCTTCTGGAGAACTAGACACTTAAGATGAGGGTGCAGGTGACATACTAGGGCACTCATTCTCTGTCACCTTTACAGTATTTCAGAGGCCTTGTCCCCACCCTACTCCCCTTTGTACATCACTCTCTACCAAGAGTTAAGCATCTTCCCCTCTTGATTAACCATTGATACATGGCCATTTTGAAAGGTGGGCATCAGAGGCCTTCAGGCCACTCTGCAGATATTCCTGATGACCTTTACATCTCCCAGCTTCGCTGTATTCATAGATGGCTTCTCCGAGAAACCATTATTAATGATGTAATTAATATGAATGGCGACAGTATCTATCAAGTGGGCCATTACAACAGAGGTGGGGATGTAGCCATTTATATTAAAGGTACATTTAATGTTCTGAACCCCAGCCGTGCAATGTGCTTAGCTTAGAAGGCGTGATTTGCTGTATTTTGGATTTTTCTTTCTTTCTTTCTTTGCCCCCCCCTTTGTGCCTGCTACATTCTACACAGTTAGAATCTGAGGGTATCTGAATGAGTTAATAAGGTAGATTTGCAATAGAAAGAAGCCTATAATCAACTAAATCACAGTCTTTAAAGTCACACACATCAGAGACCAGGGGACGGAATGAATGCGTTGGTTCACCCTCATTGGCGAAGTGGCACTGGATTTCATTCCTTCCCCTAGTCTCTTCCCCATAGACACCCATCTGTGGGGAAATTTACTTTACAATTTGTTGTAGAAAAGGGAGCTTCCTAAAGCAAACAGCATATGTAACTGCTCAGCTTACCTTTAGGGGAAAATATTGAAGTAACACCCTCGAGCTGTTCTCTCTGTGCACAACTCCCAGCTAGATCTCTATCTTTATACTAAGGCATGAAACCCTGCCTCCCACAGTCAGGCTGTTCAAATAAGAGATAAAATAGTTTCTTGGAATGATAGAGAGTCCCAAAGTTTTCCACAGCTCTTCCTGGATGTTAGGAATTGAAAAATGGACCTTTGCTATCTTCTTTCCTTCCCTCTACCTCCTTTCTCTCCCCCTTTTTCTTTCTTTGTTTTCTCTTCTGCCTTTTCTTTCCTCCCTTCCTCCCTTCCCTTTTCTCACCCTCTTTCTCCTTTTAACTTCTTTCTCCTCTTCTCCTCTCTCCCTGTCTCCCTTCTTCTTAGTTCTCTCCTTTCTCCTCACTCTCTCTTTATCTCTCTCTCTCTCTCTCTCTCCTTCCTTCCTTTTCATTTTAAAATGAAATCATGGGGAAAACATTACTCAACACAGCAGCATTCACATTCGCAACTGAATGCCATTGTTTACATTGTTCATGGGTTCACCAACTTTTGTTCTTTCCTTTTGTGAAATGTTTCACAATCACAGGAGCTCTGGTGGCCTCATGGGTAAAGGATTGTGTTGCCAACCCAAGGACGGGTGGTTTGAATCCACCAGATTCTCAGTGGATTAAAAAAAAAAAAATGGATACTCTCCTCCCATGCGATTTACAGCCTCTACAAACACAGTGGCAGGGCCAGCTATGAATTGTTTACGACTCGACAGCACATAACAACATTCGGGAATGCTGGTGGCCTAGTCCATAAAGAGTTGTTGTGCCAACCCTAAGGCAGGCAGTTTGAGTCCACCAGCTGCTCTGCTGGAGAAAGATGGACGGTACAGCCTCTGAAACCCCACTGGAAGGTTGGCTATGAATGGGTTCCAAATCGATGGTGAATAACAGGAACAACATTAGCAAAAGTTCAATTCTTCCTTATAAAAACACCTCCCCTTTTCCTTTCCCCTCCCCTCACACTCCCAGTAACTACTAATCATCTTTGGCATCTATAACTTTTTTTTAAAAAAGGCTTTCCACAGTTCTTCTTAGATGTTAGGAGCTGAAAAATGCATCCTTCCTTTTTGCTCCCTCCTTCCTTCTCTCCTTCTCTGCCTTGCTCTCCTCTGTCAGGTGATGTCTATAGATTTGCTTATTTCGTCGGAGTCCAGCCCCTGTTTCCCCGTTTGCATCTGACTACATTTGCTCAGCATAATATTATCATGGTCCATCCATTTGCCACAAAGGTGTCTTCTCTTTCTTTCTCCTGACTTTCTTCCTCTTTGTTTTTTAAATTAAAGTTTAAAAAAGGAGGGGGGAGGATATCCTTCTCAGTAGCAGCCCAAAAATGTTAAATGTCTTTAATAAAAGCTGAATCTGAAGTTGGAGGGGAACATCTTTACCGTTAAGTCTAAATGATACGGATGCGTGCTGTGTTCCTGAGCACTGAACAGATGGGGGAGAGAAAGAGAAACAGAGAGGCGCACATGCACAGGGGGTAGTTTTGGTGGTGTCTTTTTTTTTTTAAAGCCAGTGACAAACAGAGCCTCTTTGGGGAAAGGCTGCAAAAGTTTAAGTCTGACTCAGAGGGTGTGCTGGAGCCTGCTTGGTGGCTGGGTTATGCAAGCACCTGTGAACTGCAGAGGAAGACAGGAGACAGGCCCTGCACTGCCTGAGACTGCAGAGGCAGAAGCTGACGCTCGGCCTCCATCTGCCTGTAGGGCACAACTGTTGCCTGCTTTCCCATCCAGCTTTGCTCCAGACACTGGAGGCCCAGAGGCAGCAAAGCAGAGAACAAGAGTCCAGCTTTCCAAACTCTGGTTACCTCGACCCAACTTCAGAACTGAGCCTGGGCGAATCAGGGCAGAACATCCTACCCTGGAGCAGCAGCTGAAGAGCTCAGCTGCTGACCCAAAATATCAGTGGTTCAAATCCACCAGTTTTGGAAAAATAAGTGGTAGTCTGCTTCCATCGAGATTTGCAGCCTCAAGAGTCCACTGGGGCAATTTGACTGACTTAGAGGGACTCTGCTGTAGGTTTGAATCAACTTGACAGGAGTTTGGGGTTCTGCTTTGTTTGGGTGTCCTCTCATGTGATTTCAAATCCAGTTGTGAAGACATGCTCTGGCCTCAGTCCCTGCAAGTAACCTTGTGTCTACAGAAGATATAAAGATAGGAAACAAACAGCATCTCTGTTGTCAGATATCAGTAGACACTGAGGCCAGTGTCTATTGACAGCGATAAGGGGTCAGCTTCTTCATGGCCATTGGGTTGGAAATAACCCGAAGTTGATCTCCCAGTGAATGTCTAAGACTGTAAATCACATGGAAGGGGGGAAATCACATGGAAGGAGATTTCTTCTCTTTCTCCCCTGGTGCCGCTGCTGGATTTGAACCTCTAGAGGGCCATGCTCTTTGTGTTATGCTACCATCCTATGCTACCAGAGTTCATGATCAGGTTTCAAGCACATAATAATATATGCCAGGCATTCAGCCTACTATGTTTTGTGTACATTTTCCCCCCAAATTCTTGTTGTTTCCTTCTGGTGAGCTAACTGTAACAGAACAAAGTGTGGCTCATTCTTCCACGATCACTGACTGATGTGCTAATGTTGGCTGGTGCAGCCACTGGGTACAACGAGTTTGATTACCTTCCTACCAACCTCACCTTACAACACTGTATAACACACTATGCTGTTGTGATTGATACAGTTTCATTGGCTAATTCTCTGAAGTCAATCACCAGACTATTCTTCCTAGTCTCTGCTGGTGTGGAAGTTCTACTAAATCTACCCATCCTGGGTGGGCCTGTTGGTGTCTGAAACACTGTTGACATATCTTCTAGCATTGTAGCAGCGTGCGTGCTACCACAGTACAACACACTGACAGATGGCCAGTGGGAATATTTCTTATGGCCCTACCCCAAATTTTAAAATATTTTAAACATACCCACACAACCAAAGTGTAGGTATTTTTAGTACTAAATCATTGAAACCAGGATCCCATCTCAGCCTTCTTCTTTTTCTAGGCTTTTATCTCTTTCAAAGGCAGTAATAGTCTTTCTTTCTTTTTCAATAAGCAGCACAATTTATTTAATGTGAACATTCATGTACCATCTGATCCAGGAACAGATGAGCTGGTACTGTGTTTGTTTAAACAGGAAGGATGGTGTGGATTTCTGACCTAGTCTCTTTCTGTACCAGATGCCTGGGTGACCAGATGCCCAAGTGACCACAGAGGCATCACCCCAGAGCGTGCCAGGAGTAGCTCTCCAGGTGTGGTCCCCAGACCAGCCAACATCAGCATCAGCTGGGAACCTGTCAGTCATACTGGTTCCAGATCCCACCTTGGACAATTTAAATTAGAACCTTGGCAGTCAGGGAGCAGAAATGTGGATTTAATAAACTCTCATGGAAATCCTGAGGCATAATCAAGTTAAGGACCCCTGACCTGGTGTTTCTAAGGTAGATTTTTGCTAACAGCTCTGCTCTGTTGTGCCTGCTAAGACCTAGAATTCCTGATTGATTCAGATGCTTCCATTGCAAGACTTAAAATCACAAATTAAGTTCAATAATGAGATGCTCATTTTTAAAGAAAACCAAGGAATAGTTGCTTTTCACTCAGTGCAACAGTGGGGGAAGGTGATAAATGTTGACACTATTAACCCCATAATTAGATAAAAATGCTTTCTATCCATTCACTTCTAATTAAGAACTGCAAACCACATCTATTTCAGGGAATTGGAAGTTAATAACTTCCAACTTTCATGCAGTTGACTTAATTTAAAGCACAATGTGTACGTGTATGACCATTGACAAAGCAAAAAAATAAGTACCAAATAAATTATGCCCCACCATTAATTCTAAAAGACAGTTCAATTTCAAAGATATTAAAGTGTGAAGGAAGCATATGGCTTAGAACCCATGAAATATGGGAAGAAATGAAAGTTAGAGGAGCTTTGGACTATACTTTGCTTTGGGTCAACTAGCCCTCGTGACCTGATGCCTTAAAGATAGGTCTGCTCCGTTACAGTCCATTTAAAACCAAACCAAGGAAGAAATGGTCTTTCTCTGTTCATGACAAACTAGCAACAATGAAAATAGTTTTCATTACCATCAGTCTGCTCCCAGGGAATGGCTCATGAAGCTTTGACGTTACTTCATCCAACCCTCGATGCAGCCTCTTCCTTCCCACATTGATGGCTGCTGCTGCTGTTGTTCTGATTGTTTTCCTTCTGTTCTGCATCCCCTTTCCCCTCTCTGTTTTCTTCCTTCAGCTCTACTACGTACAAGTACTTCGTATCTTTTGTGTGAGATATGCCTGATTAGTGAAGCTCTTTCCAAGTGAGGTGGAAATCTGAAAGAGTTCTTGATGCTGAAAATGAGATGGATCTAGGGAGTTAAGCTGAGAAGTTGGGAGTTCACCCTGGTCTTAAAGGTTCAGTGTGACTTGGAAAATCGCCCTGTCTGTCTGACTCTCTGTCTGACTTTCTGTATGATTGTCTGTATGACTGACTGTCTGTATGACAGACTGTTTGTCTGTCTGTCTATCTGCCTGACAGACTCTATCTATCAATCTATCTATCTATCTATCTATCTATCTATCTATCTATCTATCTATCTATCTATCTACCTAATCATCCATCCATCCATCCATCCATCCATCTCTATCCAGAGTCTTTGAGTGGCTCAAAAGATTGAGAGTTCAAAGGAGCTCTGGTGGCCAATGGCAAGAAGCTGCACTGCAATTCCAGAGCTATGTGGTTCGAATCCACCAGACGCTGTCCTCGAAAAGGGGGGACAATCTCCTCCTGTACCAGTCAGATCTGATTTGACGGTGCACACACACACACACAAAATGATAAAATTTTAAAAAAAGAAAAGGTTGAGAGTTTAAACCTACTCAGAGCACCTCAGAAGAAAGGCCTGGCAATCTGCTTCTGGCCTTCACACCCTTGGAAACCCTGTGGAGCCCAGTTCTGTTCTGTACAGTTAGGTTCTTCGTGAGTAAACGCAATAGCAACGACTAAACAGTGCATACGTGCAAACACATATGTGTGTCGACACACACACACACACACACACAGACACAGACACAAGTATAGCCAGAGTGCACCTCAAAGTGAAACTAGTGCAACTTCATATTATGTGCTTTACACATGGTATCAAGAGGGCAGAGAGAGACAAATACTTGAAGCAGTGCACCTTGCTTGGTAAAGCAGGAAGTCAGCAAACACGAGGAAGACCGGTCAAGGAGATGGATCAACACAGAAGGACTCAGTGATCTGGTTTTCATCATTCGTTCCTACTCAGTTTCAGGTGTTTGCTTATTTGGGGTAAGATGTTCCCCATTAATGATTAAGCCTTAGGATCTTTTCCCTGGAGAACAAGTTTTATTTAGAATCTAAGAACATTAGACAGTTGTTGTGACATTCCAAACATTTCATTTCTTTAAAAAAAAAATCATTAACTTTTATAAAACCAATTAAAAAATCAAAAGAAAATCAGAGTAGCACTATTTTATAGATTTCTATTTGTGACAGCTTCCACCCCACACACTCATCAGCTCTCACCCAGTTGGCAGTAGAAAACCAAAAGCAGAAGCTGTTGGAAAACTTTTATTTTTTTTTTTTTTTTGCTGTGAAAATCCAAACTAGGAGTACAGAGGGCTTTACTGATGTCAACATTTAGAAAGCAATGTTCTCTCTGTATAGTCACTTATTGTCTTGGGTTTCATTTTCAGTTCAGGGGGAAATTAAATTCCCTTGCAATTGCACTGTTTACCCAAGAAATTTTATCTCCACATAGTTTTTATTTGATATCTGCCCTCTGGGTAGAATATCACAGAGCCAAGGGGTTGGAAGAGCATTTTCGAGGTCTTAAGGTTCACTTTGCCATTCCGTGGAGGTTAGTGTTTAAAACAAGCCTAACCTAGAAATCTCTTGTATTCTAAGTTCCAAGAATTCTAAGAACAAAAATAGGTTGGGAGTGGAGGCACTTAAGGAGCCATGGCAGCATTCATCTAAGAATGTATGCTGTGGTTAAAAGAAAAAGAAATTACATATGTATTCCTTCATCAGTCTTCCTTATTTCTTGTCCAACTTCCAGATGCTTATAAAACAATTGAAAAAACCATGACTTGGGTTAGGCTTACCTTAGTCTTTAAACTGACGTTCGAGCTCTTTATCATTTTAAAGAGGTCTTTGACAGCACATCTGTCCATTGCATTACGTCTTTTGATTTCTGGACTGCTGCTGTCTTGGGTGTTGATTTTGGATCCAGTAAGGTGCAATCCTTGTCAGCTTCAGCCAGGAAGCTGACAGTCAGCCTAGTGGTGTGATTATAAGGATTTTTGTTTTTTTGAGATTGTGGTGTAAATCCTTGTTGAAGGCTGTAGCCTCTGATCTTCAATAAGTGCCTGTTGTTTCATAAATGACTAAAATTTGATCACAAAAAACCCTCTTGTAAGCCTTTTTCTATTCTATGAAGTTGTTATGAAACCCCACAGGTTAAAGTATGAATATGCTTGTGTATGGTAAACCTTGACATTGAGGCTCAATGTCAAGAAGACAAAGAATCTCACCACTGGACCAATTGGTAGCATCAGGATGGATGGCGAAGAGATTGAGATTGTTCACAGCTTCAGTTTGCTTGGCTCCACAGTCAACACTCTTGGCACCAGTAGCCAGGAAATAAAAAAATGTATTGCGATGGGAAAGTCTGCTGTTAGAGACCTCTCTAAAGTATTCAAGAGCAATGGTGTCTCTCTGGAGACTAAGGTGCACCTGATACAGGCCATGGTCTTTGCAATCACTTGTTGTGCATCAGAGAGTTGGACAATGACTAGGGAGGATAGAAGGAGAATTGATGCCTTTGAGCTGTGGTGCTAGAGAAGAGTATTGAATGTACCATGGACTGCCAAGACAACAAACAGATTCATTCTGGAGAGGGTTAAACCAGGCTACTCCTTGGAGGCAAGGATTCTGGGCCTTCGTCTGACATACTTTGGACATGTTGTGAGGAGAGACTGGTCCTTGGAGAGGGACATCATGCTTGGTAGGGTGGAGGGACAGCGCAGGAGGGGAAGACCCTCTATGAGGTGCTTTGATTCGGTGACCAGGGTAATCAGGATGCGTGTGTCAGGGGTAATGCGATTGGCACAGGATAGAGTAGGGTTTAGGGCTGTTGTACATAGGGTCCCTATGAGTCACAAACGACTCGATGGCATATAACAACAACAACAACATGGTAAACCTTTATCAGCTGGTGCTGTTTTGTTAGAATATAACTGTGCTCCATAGGGTTTTGAGTTTTCCCCCCCTTTAAAAAAAAATCTCATTTTGTTATTATTTATTTATTTTTGTACACTTTCCTCTCTCGCCCTCCCCTAATTCCCATTGTGAGTCTATAAATTGGCATACTCATTCATGGTTTCTAATCATCTATTCCTTTCAGGAGTTTTAACGGCTGCTTTTTTCATAGGAGGATGACCAGACCTTTCTTTCATGCTGTTGCCAGGTGGATTCAAACCTTTAACCTTTTAGTTAGCAGCCAAGCCATTTGCACCACCCAGGAACTCCTCCAGGTGGTAAAGTGGTAGAGAGATGTAGGGATCATTACTATGGTAATTGCCAATGACATTGAGGATTCAAGCCAAGTTTTCTTTCCCATCTTGTGACCAATTTATTAAGGCCATGTTGCATGTGATTAGCTCACTCCAGATGTAGAACAGAAACGGTGCATATATTCAGTGTCAGCCTCAGATTTAAATTGTTTTTTAACCTTCTCCACCCACATCCTGCCCTGTGCAAGGAGGTACCAAAACCGTGGGTGCTGGTGACAGAAACAATTAGCAGACGAGGCCATGTTCTAAATAGAAAGTGCACAAACCAGGAAGCATGAAGTTGAGAGGATTTGAGGAAACTCCTGCTTGTCTGTTTCAATGTTTAAATATCTCCTAGAACTTGTCTCAACTCGCCTAATTATACGTGTCTCTGACCCTTGAGGATGTGAACTTTTCCAGGACAGCAACTACATGTGGTTTGCAGGAATGCGCCCCTATCATTTAATACATGTCTATTAAAGCCAGGACACATCCCAACGTCCATTCGTTCATTAGCAACTTTCAATTAAAGCCTGCGGGTGCATTCCATTCCAGGTGCCAATACATCCATTTTTCTTATTAATAATAATGCAACAGAGCAATATTCATAGCAGCTAAAAAGTATAGGACAGGAGCCCGGAAGCTCTGCAAGGCACTTTATGAGAATGACTTCTTATAGCAACCTGGCAAGATGAGTGGTGTCACCCTCTAATGAGGAAATTGAAACTTGGAGGAATTTCTCAGTTTGCTGGGAGATACCAAACTAGCAAGTGGTGAAGACCAAAGTCCAAAGGGTCTGGTGAATTTCGACAACCCCGTTGACTTCTTCTTCTTAATGCTTCCCTGTTAATCATGAGGACAAATCAGAGTGAGAGAGAGAGAGAGTCTGTTTGTGTCTGTGTGTGTCTGTGTGTGTGAGAGAGAGATCCCTTCTGAAAATCTTATCTTTATTAGCCCTCTAATTCTTTCTCTGTGATAGTTTCTTTCTTTTTTCTTTTCACTGCTTGCAGCAAGACATCCCTCAACACCATTGTTCCAAATCGCTGAAGCTGGCAGCATTCTTTGCCTTGCTTAATCTCTGCGAGTTCTAACAAACACAATTATTAATGCGCTCCTTTTCTTGAACATACTTAATGTTTACTTTTATTCATATGAACGTGAAAGACTGCTCCATGAAAGTGAAGTCTGTCTTCATTCGAGTGGTTCACCATGGACCTGTTGCCCAAGGTAGAGGGAGGGCTGAGTTCACTAGCATGGGGCACGGTTATGCCCCCTGGAGGCACAATGTGGACAGCATTACCAACAAGGTAGTCCTATCTATCTCTGTCTCTCCCTCTCTTCATTTCCTCTTCTCTCCCTTCTGCCTTCTCTTTTCCTTCCTTTCTCTATCATCCTTTCCTTCTCCCCTTATTTTCTCTTTGCTCTCCTTTCTTGCTCCATCTAGCTCTCTCCTTACCTTCTTTCTTTACCATCAGACTAATTCTTCCCTGAAGCCTTCTTTTCTGAGAAGCAGCCATGGCTTTTCAGATTTCCCTTTTGTGTTTTGATCCTGTTGCCTTGTACACTGAAGAAGAAAACACCTTTTGTGTTGCCTACTTGGAATTTTCCGTTATACCCAGGTGATCTCGCCAAGTAGACTAGACAGAGAACATTTTGATCTTTCTTTCTTTCTAGTAATTTATCCACCTTGCAAAGCCACCAGTTAGGTGATTAGGGATCCACCATGTGACCCCTCTCATGGCAATCACATGCAAAATTCACAGGTCTTTGTCCAAGCAAAACTCTCAAAAAAGTCCTTCAAGTTTTCAAGGTTTTAACAATAAAAACCTTGCAACTGATGTATTTTAGACAAGGCTCTTTGAATTCTAAGGAACAGAATTTCTCTAAAAATAGCTCAATTAAAAGAGAGGTTATTCTAAGGAGACAAGGACAGTCTCTTAAACATCCAAAGACTGAAAATGAAATGCAATGGACCTTGTAAGAATTGATCTGGAGGTGAAAATGTCAGAAATTCACACTCTCAAAGCATGTCTCCCTCATTCCTCTGTCTGTCTAGCCAACTAACTGACTAGCTAGCTAGCCATCCATCCATCTATCACCCACCCAGCAGCCCTGAGGGGGAAAGACCTGGAAATCTGCTTCTGTAAAGATTACGGTCAAGAAAACCCTGTGAAGCAGTTCTCTCTCGTATGGTGGGATTTCCTCTACAGCACACAGCACCAGCATGCATGCATCCCTATATCCATCCACCTATCCAGAGGGCCATTATTCATTCTCCCATCTATCCAACTCCCCATTTATCTGTCATCTATCTGCCTACCACTTACTTATATACCCGTTCATTTATCCATCCACTCGCCAATCTACTTAATTACAGCTACCTGTATCTCTGTCTGTGCATTTCTCTTTCTCTGTTACCTTCTATATATTCTGTGTATCCTCCTCCTGTTTCTTCCCAGGTAACTAACTCTAGTTCCTGTATTTCTCCTCGTAGTCAGCATTCTTCATTTCAACACAATTTCTTAAGATGTCTGTATCTCCCAGGGACCATTTGGTGTCTAATTCTGGATTGCACAGCTCCTAGGGAAGTTGCTTATAACAAGGGCAAGATTACGTTCCCTCAAAAGGTGCTCCCGGCAGGCACTGTACTCTGGAACCACTCAAGGGAGAAACAAAGGAGGTCTTTCAGCCCAACATAGGGATTGACTTGTCCCCAACTCTGTGTGCTGGTCCTCAATGTGTACCTTAGGTTATCTTTTGTCTTGAGACCCCACAGTCTACCTCATATCTCTGTCCAAACCCATCTAGAGGTACTTCCAAAGTACAATTCAAAGCATAAAGAATTTCTGGAAATAGTGGCTTTTTATGGGGTGGGGGGAGGGTCCTGAGTGCAATTTCATGAAACTTTAAATGGACATCCTAGGTCTCACTGAAATATTTATGAATTAAGTCAATTTCTATTTTTTTAAATGCAGTTACTTTCCAATTGCATCAGTTTGGATGAAGCTGCCCTTACTTCGTTTTCATCTTTTTTCCCCCCCTCCAAGCATCCTTAAAAGCCATTTTCCCTGTGTGTTTGTAATTTTATTTTGTTTATCAGTGAAGGTAGTAGACCAGAATAAGAAGTGTCAGGTTTAATTCTCTGCCGCAGTTCTCAAAATAGATGTTTCATAAGTAACATGTGGCTTGCTCTGCTAAAATTAAATGTCTCAGTGTTTCCAAATGTTTTCCGTCTAGAATTTGCAGCATACACCCTTTCAGAGCTAACAGGGACTTTAAGATGCCTGACTTAACAATGCCAATCTATTTTAGACTTTTTCACAAGCTATGTAAACTTCTAGTTTAAAATACTGGCAGTAGGTAACATGCCAGGACAAAAACACCAAAACCAACCAAGCAGAAAAACCCCAAACAACAAAACCCTCTACAAATAAACAAGCAAAAACCTATTATTTTAAACTATTTAGAAGAGTTTAAACAAATACACGAAATTATTTTTAACATAGCATATTTTAATAAAAATAGCCAATCCTGTCAGTTATCCACGTTGAGTTCAGGATATAATGATAACGAAGAAGGTGAGATATATTAGCAAATCATCAGCTCTTGTGACTGTCTAAGCCATGATATTTCTATTGCTTCATGTGAAAGTTGGACAGTGAAAAAGGAGGGCCAATGATGCATTGGTGCCTTTGAATTGTAGTGTTGGTGAAACGTATTGACTTTACTACGAGCTCACAAAACTACAGGCAGACTTGTTTTGGAAGGAGCACCGTTAGAGTGCTCCTGAGAAGTAAGAATGGTGAAACTTGGTTGTTCATACTTTGCACGTTTTCAGAAGGGACTGATCCTTGGAGAAAGGCATCATGCCTGGGGGAGTAGAAATTCAGTGACAGAGAAGACTTTTAATGAGAAGGAGTAGAGATTGTAAGGATGACACAGGCTCACGCAGGGTTTCCTTCTGTCAAGCGTAAGGTTACTGTGGGTTAAGACAGCCTTGGCAGCACCTAACAACAACAACAATAATAAAAGTCAGGATTAAAGGATAAATATGAACTCCAGAGATCATCTGTCCCGGTGATCCTAGTTGTAAGAGTGGTCTGGAGGGTTTGAGAGAAAATAAAGATTGAGTCTCTTCCTTGATACATCAAGATTTAATAGATATTTCATAGGACCAAAAGCTTAGGAGAACTAACCAGTCTACATTGTTCTTCTGTCTCTACTGTTACTCATTGCTGTTGAGTCAATGTCAGCTTATGAAGAGCCCATATGTTGCAGAATAGAGCTACTCTGTTTTCTTGATTACAGTCTTCAGGAAAGAAGACTACCAGATCTTTCTATGATGACACCCAAGGAGGGCACATTACTAGGTCTCTAAAGCTCTTCTGGATAGGTTTGAAACACTAACCTTTAGCATACTGAGAGAACACAAATTTTTGTACCACCCAAGAGCCATGTTCACCATTAACTGCTCTAAATTAATCTGTCTCCTCCAGTAGATGAAAGGGTATGTGTATATCACGCTCTCCATTTTCCCACTGGCTTCTCCAAGGAGGAAAATCTTGGTTTAGAGAGTGAAACAGAAGAGGACAGTCAAGAGCCATAGGTCTCTGGGGATGCCCATGTTTTGGGAGAAGGAGGGAAAAGGAGAAACATACAGAAGGAATAATAGAAATGGAAAGAAAAACCACAGGATGCACAGCAGCGGGATGAGTTTCAAGGAAAAGGAAGTCACCCTCTCAGAAGTTTGTTACCAAGCGTTCCAGATTGATAGGACCAGGGCTTTGAACTGCTTTGAACCTGTTCAGTCATGGCTGCTGGGGCAAAACCAGCGTGGACATAAATGTTTTAAATTGGGTCTTCTGAGATGCAAACTGAAATGGAGACAGTTACAGTCAAAGCCTTGTGATGAAATGCCTCAAGATTCTACTGTGTGAGATGGGATTGTTGCTAGGATGTTGGAAAGCCACTCATGTTCACAGCAGCACCTCCGCCGTCTGTGAGTTGGGTACCATTATTTCCAACTCTGCTTATTTGATTGCTATGCAGTACAGCATACAGCCCTTGTTTTCTAAGAAAGAGATTAAATTTCTAACAGGACGTTTATCTGTACTTTACTCATTCCTGTTAGTGTTCAGGATCACTTCTGTTTTCAAAATTTGAGTCCTTTCTGGTGACATTTCTTCAGCCATGATGGAAAATTCCCTGACTTGTTTCTAAAGTCTGCATAAAACAGACCTTAAACCCAGGCTCTTCCTCTTTGCAGCTGTGTGCCTTGGGGCATTTTGCTTCCACGTCCTGGGATCAGCTCTCCCATCTGTAAAATTAAGATCACAATGGTACTTATCCCCTCGTGTTATTTTGAAATGCTTTCTTTTTTCCTCTGAAGCATCTACGAGGTTGCTTGGGTATAATTGACTCTGTGTAAGTGCTGTGGTGGTTGTTTTAGAAGAATGCCTGGCAAATAGTCAGTGTTCTATCAATATCTGGTCTCTTGATTGTTCCCGAGAGGTTGAAGATTCACAAATGTTCATGTAATACGGGGTATTTGCGATCATAGCCCCAGGTGGTTTTTTCAAGGTTGAAAGTAGATTGTAAATAATGTAGAAATGCATGAAAGAGTAATGGGCAGGGAATCTAGGCTACTTTTCAGAATATGCTGCCAGAGAAAGGAAGTGAAGAAAGGGTGTGACAGCTCTGAAGGCAGCTGGCAGACCGTTTAGAGGGAAATGACAATGATGCCACAATAGCAAGAAAAGTAGGACACCTGGTAGAACACCTGTGCCAGGCACTGAGCTTCATTCACCTTTATCTACTGAGTGCTGACAGGCACCTGATGAAGAAGTGAAAGTGTGCAGTGTTCCTGTTTGACAGAAAAGGAAACTAAACTAAAATAAAATAAAATAAAAGACTAGCTAGTAGAAACTGAAATGGAAATTTGAACCCAAGATCATTTTCCTAAAGCCTACTTCTAACCCACTAACTTATTTTTAACGGCTTAGTTTCCGCTGTAAAGTGGTGAAGAGCAAGGATGTCCGTTTAAAGACTAAGGTGCATCTAACCCAAGCCATCATATTTTCAGTTGCTTCCTACGCATCTGAAAGTTGGACAATAAATAAGGAAGACCAAAGAATAAATGATGCTTTTGAATGATGATGTTGGTGAAGATTATTGAATATAATGGGTATAATGAATATAATGGTTTGTGAAAAGAACACAAATCTGTCTTGGAGGAAGGATAACCAGAGTGCTCCTTAATGGTAAGAATGGTGAATACTTTTTACATGTTTTGAGGAAAAGAAGTTACGCTGGGAAAGTAAAGGGTCAGTAGAAAAAAAAAAAAAAAGAGGAAGACCCTCAACAAAATGGATTGGCAGGGTAGCTACAGTTAAAGGTATTGGGCACGGCAGAGAGTGTGAGGATGGCACAGGATAGAACGAGATTTTAACCTGTTTGTAGGGTCTGTATGAGTTTTGGCTCACTGGTACCTAACTACATCTTTCTAACCACTAAATTATAAAAAGGAATCTCCTGTGTGAGGCATCTGACTAACACACTGGTCTGCTAAAGCTTGAAGTCCACCCAGGGGCACCTTGGAAGGAAGGTCTGAAAATTCAGTGCTGCTGAAAAATCATTACTACTCTAATTCTAATTATAATACTTCAATACTAAGGTGCATCTGATACAGGTCATGGTCTTTGCTATCACTTGTTATGCATCAGAGAGTTGGACAATGACCAGGGAGGATAGAAGGAGAATTGATGCCTTTGAGCTGTGGTGCTGGAGAAGAGTATTGAGGGTACCATGGACTGCTAGGAAAACAAACAGATTTGTCCTGGAAAGGGTTAAACCAGGCTACTCCTTGGAGGCAAGGATTCTGGGGCTTCGTCTGACATACTTTGGTCATGTTGTAAGGAGAGACCGGTCCTTGGAGAGGGACATCATGCTTGGTAGGGTGGAGGGACAGCGCAGGAGGGGAAGACTCTCTATGAGATGGATTGACTCAGTGACTGGGGTAATCGGGATGGGTGTGTCAGAGACAGTGCAATTAGCAGAGGACAGAGCAGGATTTAAGGCTGTTGTACATAGGGTCGCTATGAGTCGTAAGCGACTCGGTGGCACCTAACAACAACAACAACCCTAACACGTTGCGGGTCACCACAAGTGCGAATGTTTTCAGTTGCAACTGGGAAAAGAAGCGGTAGTAGAGAACACTGTTATCATTTGGTTTCTGTCTGTGTGGATTAAAACATGACTTCCCTTGTCACTGCATCTAAGAGAAAACAAATCCTTAGTTTGATTAGCATCTCAGTGGCCTTGAAGCTTATGGTTCATCTTAAACCTCTTGAAGTCTGTATTCCAGACCATCTGGGACCGTTCGTTGTCTCAACCATCTACAGTCTCTTCCACACTTCTCATCTGTCAGGGTCAGATGCCCCTTGTTGTATATACTCAGCCCAATCTCTCTCCTTTCAGAGTATTTAACACAATTACAACTTTATACTTTATATTTACATCATGATATATTTTTAAATACCATTTTTATTTGATTCACGATATTTTTACATATCTATAAAACCCAACTGCTGTTGAGTCAGCTCTGGCCCATGTGAGTCAGAGTAGAAATATACTCTATGGCAGTATTTTTGTAAGTATATCATCAGATCAGGCCTTTCATCCAAGGCACCTCTGGGTGGACTAGAACCACCAACTTCCAGTTAGAAGCCAAGAGTGCTAAACATCTGCACTATTCAGGAACTCCAAAATGTGGAACCCTAATAAACTTTAGACTTTGCATGAGCAAAAAGACCTTGTACCTATTGTCTCCCAATGTGTTATCCCTGTGCTTATAACATGTTTCCTGGTAGTGCCATGATTAAAGCACTCTACTAACCAAAAAGTCAGTCATTCCCACCCACTAACCAGTCTTTGGGAGAAAGATAGGGCCGTCAGCTTCCAAAAACATTCACAACCTTGGAAACCTTATGGGGTTGTACTCTTCTGTCCTCCAGCATAAACTCAAGACATAATAAACTCAACAGCAATGAGTTTGGTTTGGGGGCTTGTTTTTGGTGTTTATACTATTTTTAATACTTCTTGTTCTTATATGAATCCATTCTAACTCATAGTTGGAGAGGCTAGAGCTGTCCTGTAGGGCATCTATGGTTATACTCTTCTCTAGTGCCCATCAGTAGTCTTTTCTCCTAACGTAAGTTCAGAGCACTAAACTTTTCCTTAATGACCAAGTGTACCACCACTAGGTTTCCATAGTGAGTAGCTACTTAATAAAAATGAGCTGAAGGAATAAAGCCTGCGTCATTCTCAGGTTTCACCGTCTATGGTCACATTGTTCATACTGAGATTGTAGCCAGTCTTTGTAAGGAGTCTTGGTGATACAGTGGTTAAAGTGATCCCTGCTGACCAAAAGGTTAGCATTTTGAACTCACCAGCCATTCTGCAGGAGAAAGATGTGGTAGTCTGCCTCTGGAAAGACTTACAGTCTTGGAAATCCTGTGGACAGTTCTCCTTTGTCTGCCGAGTCACTAGGAGTTGGAATCAACAGCAATAGGTCCACTTTGGATTTTTCAGACAGAGGCATGAAGGGAGTTGGTAGCTGATTGTGAAGCTTAGACTCATGACTGTCGCTTTGGACTGGAGATCTGTCTCCAGCTGTGATATCAGACAGTGCTTTTTAAACCACCATCTGCGCAACGACCTTTCATATCTGTTGGGATGATGGGAGTCAGGAGAAGTGGTTCAAAGTGAGAAAGCTAATCGAGGCTACTGCTCAGCACCCCACATTTTAACATGTGATATGGCTGCCTTAAGAAGCATTTGGATCAGCTCTGTCAGTTATTGAAAACTCCTAATCCATTCTGCTGGGAAGATTCACCACAACAAACTGAAAAATGATAGACACAAAGGAGGACACCGAGAACGTGAGTTTGGTCATCAGAGTTACAAAACATATGAATCATGTACGTTGATGGGAGTCACAAAGAAAGATGCATACTATTAAGACAACAACAAAAACAAAGCATGTCTGTAGGTTTTTTGCATCCCATTTTCTACGTGGCAGCAAGTACCTTCTTCTGCGTCAGCATTGATTCTCTCATGGCTCAGAACTCAACCAGATTGGATACATTACTGTCTTTCAGTCTTCAGTCAGGGGTTCATGAGCATGTGTCCATCCATCAAGATCACCAAGTCTCCCCTTGATGTGCTACCTTGAGTCCAGAGGAAGGAGTGTGAATTCTGACATTTCTCTTGCTCCAAACCCCAGTTCTATCTCTTATCAGAAATGAGATCTTGGGCACAGCTTTTTAATAACATCAAGTTTCAGTTTCCTTATCTGTCAAATTGGGGGTAATATTAGTTATAGCCTCAGAAAGTAGTAAAAGAATTGCTGTTAGCTGCAGTCAAGTTGACCCTAGATGCATGGTGATCTCATGCACAAGTGAATAAAACACCACTGCTTCCTGCATTGTCTCCATGACTGGCTGCAAATCGGGCCATTGTGATCCAGCAGGGTTTTGTTGACTGTTTCTTGGAATTAAATCCCTTTCTTCCTAGTCGATCTAAGTTTGGAAGCACCACTGACACTTGTTCAGCATAATTGCAGTATACAACTCCACACAGACAGATAGTTGTTGGCTACATATGAGATGCAAGAGGTCTACCCTGAACTATTCCAACCAGAACACCAAATATATTGCCACTGAGTGAATCTCAACTCATAGTCAGTCTGTGCAACAGAGTAGAGCTAGCCCACAGGGTTCCCAAGTCTGTCATCTTTACATGTCCAGACTGCCACATGGTTCTCTCAAGGTGAAGTTTATGAGAGTGAACCTTTGATTTTCCATTTTCAGCTTAGTATTTGCACCACTGCCCTACCCAGCGCACTGCCACCAAGTCGATTCTATCTCATGACAGTCTTCCATTTGCTTTCCAAGTCTATAAATCTCTCTGGGAGGAGACTGCCAGTCTCTCCTCCCCAAAGTGGCTAGTAGATTTGAACGTCTAAACTTTTGGTTTTCAGTTTAATATGCCACACATTTCCTCCTACATTAAATTCTACCTGCAGATTGCCTAGAAGGTGGGTGTCCAATATGCAGTTGTTTCATCCCATCTTGCCCCCAGAATTAAAGGCCTAGTATCCCACCACTTCTATATGAATAAATTACATGCCACTTTCATCCTTGTAGTGTGTAAACCTTCAGTAGCAGTAGGGAACCAAAAGCAGGTGCTGGCATTTTGTAAGTTAATAATACTAGTGTAAAAGTGGTAATTTAGCATGAGAGAAATTTCTCTGCCTGTGTCCTTGCCCCAGTCCTTTGAATTATATTTGATTTTAATAGCTGGATGGCTTTGGGCAAAGTTATTTAACCTCCCTGTGCTTCTGTTTCCTCTGTGTAAAAGGGGGATATTCATAGTGCCAAGTTCTTAAAGTTGTTGAGAGAATTAAATGAGTTAATACTTGTCAAATTGTAAGAATGATCCCTAGCACATGTAAGTTCTATTGAGCTAGGTTTTGGGCTCAATTGTGTCAGGAAATGAGGGGATGGCATAGAATAGGACAGGGTTCAGATCTGTTGTTCATAGGATCACTGTAGGTCATACTTGATTCAATGGCACCTAACAACAATAACAACAGCATGGATGCTATTGTTAGTATGATTTTAATCATCAATACCTATGGCCCTGGGGTAGGTTCCATGTGTACGAGAGTAGAACTCAATGGCTAGTTTTGAGGAAGGAGATCACCACCAGGCCTTTCTTCCTTGACACTTGAAGGTGGCCCAGAACTTTCAGTCTTTCAGTTGGCAGGTACACTCAGGGTGGTATGTATGTATATATATGTGTGTGTGTGTGTGTGTGTGTATACACACACACACATATATATCTATCTCACTAAAGTTATTATGATTGTTGTTTTATACTGAGGCTGTATGGCAGAGAGTGAGAGTACACGAAATTAAGCAGTGAATAATTCACTTTTTGTGTAAGCAGGTTCAAATATATCACCTCCCACAGAACCCTCTCTTGGTTACTCCAGTCAACTCCAGTTGCTCTTTTTACCCTTTGAAAAGAGAAAGCTTTTTTCCCTTCAAAAAAAGAAAGGTTTTCAAGTGACAAAATTGATCATATTAGCAGTGCTCCTCAGGCCTCTGAAAACAGCCAGAGCTGTACCTGGAAGCAAAGATGTCGAAGCTTCATCTTTCATACTTTGGACATGGAGCTATTCCTTGGGAAGGGACATCGTGCTTGGAAGGATGGGGCGTCAGCGAAGGAGAGGAAGACCCCCAATGAGATGGATTGACACAGTGAAGCAGCAGTGGGCTCTAGTGTGTCAGGGATGATGTGGATGGTACAGAATAGGACAGGGTTCAGGTTGCCGGTTAATAATAGGGTTGTTGCTATGAGTCATACTCTACACAATGGCCATTAACAACAACATCTGTTCTTAAGAATCCTACTGGCTCATCAAACAAAACGCTGGTGATTCCAACCCACTGGCCATTGTGCAAGATAGAATAAAGTCAGTCTCTTGTGGATTATAGCCCTGGAATCCCTACGAGGCAGGTCTACTGTGTCCTGTGGGGTCCCTAGGAGTTGGAGTGGACTCCACAGCAGTGGGATTTTTTCAATTGCTTTTGAGACAGAAGCCAAATCCTTTACAAGGATTTTCCACCCACTTGCCTACATGTTCTCATTATTCCAGGTTTCTGAGCCTCTTTGATAGCCTTCCTGTCCTGTCTGTGAACTAAGCATCCAAGACTGTAACATGTCACATGGTCACCAGCATCAGCATCACTTCCTCCATGGTGGCTGTCTTAGCCACAGTGCAAGCTAGGAGGCGCTGTGTGTTCTTCTGTAAGGCTTTCTCCTCCTCCCTCACACTCTATACTAGAGTTCACAAAGACGCTCTGAAAACACTATTGTTACTTAATGCCTGCCTTCCTCTCTATGGTATGAGCTGCCTGGGGATACAAGGTCATGCATGTCTTGCCCAATTATTACATATTATTGTTTCTGAGACACCATTGAGTCAGTTCCAACTGATAACGCTCTAAGTAGCAGCAGAACAAACTCCGTTCAGCCCTAACCCATCCTTACAATCATCTTGATATTTGGGCCCATGGTTGCATCTCCATTGTTAATTCCTCTCATTGAAGCTGTCCCTGTTTTTGCTCAGTCTTGTCTGAATGACTAAGGATGCTGTCCTTCTCCAGGAAGGTCTAAAGGAAGTGGCACAAAGTCTTGTTATCCTCATTTCGAAGGATTATCCTGCTTTCCTTCTTCTAAAACACGTGAGTTCACTTCTCTGGCAATCCATAGCATATCGATTATCCATTGGCAACGCCATAATTCAAATGAAGTTTACACAAAACTCATTAAAATCCATCGTTTTGAACACATTGGGTTTAAACCCAGTTTAATTCCTTGTTAAGTCAATTTTAGTTCATGATGACTCTGTGAATAGAATTACTCCACCGGGTTATTGTGATGCTAATTTATGTTAGGAGATAGATGCCAGGCCCATGGTAGGTGCTATGGATATGTTAGCTGAATGCATGGAAATGATTTAAGAAGCACCCTAGGAAGGCTCATTACAACTGGAAAGCCTTCCTGACATCCCCCTCACCCACCATAACTCAAGATTATGACATCTGAATGTTGAGTCCCCAGTGAAGTTACTGTATGTTTCAAAGCTGTGCTCATTGAGAGGCCAGTTCCGGGTCAAAATCCTCTTTGTGATCTTTGAGGTCCAACCATGGGCAATTACGATGCTTCCCCACAGCATATGTGGTGCACAGCCAGCACAACTTTCCATAACATAGTCTTGTGGTGGACAACTCAACGTGCACCTGCTCTGGCTGCAACCCAGGAGGTCACTTAACAACAATAACATCGAGAGAGAGAGAGAAAGAGAGATATCAGTTGGTCCAGTGGACAGAAAGTGATGCTACCAAGCCAAAGGTGGGTGACTTTTATTCCACGGCCCTCAGGCCTGTTTTTCATTGTTCAAACATTCTTCTAGATTGTATAGCCCTGGTGTGTCCACTTGCCGCACAGAGGTAACTTGTGGTTTCTGTGAAGCTGAACACTGTGACACTGATGTGTCAAATACGTTAACGGTTACCCTTGGCGGACAGTGTTTGGTGGCGCTCCCTGATTGTAACAAGCTTGGAAGCAGGAGTGGCATCCACTTCCGTAATAGCTTGCCTCCGGAAACCCTATGAACCTGGGGAACGGATGAAAGTCACACAAGTGTTGAGGACTTTTGTTCATAGGGTCACTATGAGTCATCTACGACTCAATGGGACTTAACAACAACAACAACATATGTGTATGGTTGGCCCAGCCCTGAATATCTGCATCCCTGAACCCCTAAGCCAGGCCAGTAATGTGTGTGGTTGTATGCTTACACATCTGTATCTCCAGCCCCATCATTTACAGATAGAGATTTCCTTCTAAAGGCTCTGAGCTGAAGTACTTCCCAGGCATGTCTGCCAAGACCTCCTTTGCATCAAGCTGACTCAGTACTTTTCCACTTCTGGCTTATAGCTGTCTCGTTTCTCCAAGCTTCCAGGGACCAGGAAGAAGCAGGAGCCCTTGGTCCAGGGCAGACAGATCTTCAAATTGGTTCATTTTTTTTTCTATAATTATATTTTATTAATTTTCATA
>NW_006399912.1:4932457-4951495 GCF_000299155.1 Elephantulus edwardii | reverse complement strand
ATTCATTACAGAAAAGCTAGGAACAACACTAGAAGTCCTAATCCACAACATAAACAGTCTTCCCAGTATCCTGGAAAAGCTACAAGCAGGAGAAGATAACATAGATGAATGGGACCTTCTAAGACTCAAATCCCTATGCACATCCAAATTGGTTCATTTTAGTTTGATTCCCTTTCTGAGATTTTGCATTTCCATCCTGGCCACACAGAACCCCATATGGCAATTTCACAAGATCCCCCGGTGATTCTTGTGTGTACCCAAGAATCTTGTTAAAAGGTAGATTCTGATTCAGTCTGTCTGGTGGGAAAAGGAAAATTCTCAGCAGGAGTTCAAACTGAAAGGAACCTGTTCAAAGCCCTGATCCAATGCTCCTGGGCACTGAGATGGTTCCATCATCAGTACTGTGTCCAGAACTGACTGTTCATTGCTCATCAACCAGGGAGACAACAACCTCTCCTTTGTTGTTTTGCCTGCATATTGTTGTTGATTGCCTTCAAGTCGAGCACATCTCACAGTGACCCTGTGAACAAAAGGCCTGAAGCCCCTCTACAACTATCAACATTTATCAAAGTTCATAGAGCTTCTGGAGGCATGTTGTTTAGGAAGTGGACGCCACTTGATTACTCCTCTCAGTTTGCCTGGGTGACCTAATCAACAAACTCAGCGCCGGAAGCTCACCTCCCTCTCCTGGAAATTATCCCCTGGCGGATTTAAGTCTCTTCTATTGATTATCTCATCTATTCCTTCCATTCCCTGGGGCTAATGAAGATATTCAGTAAATATAGGCAGAAGGGAGAAAATAAGGGAAGAAGGAAGATAAGGAGGAACAATTAGATGCCAGTTGAGTACGATGAACTTGCTCCGTGGCCTCCTCCAGCTAAGTTCATCTCTCTCTCCCTTAGCTGCTTTGCAAGTCAAGAGAAGTGTCATCCCTGACAGCAAAGCCTGAAGCCATAGAGTTCATAAGAGACAAGCTGGGATCAAGCTTAGAGCCTAGACTACACTACATAGAGCCTGCCAAATACAGCCAGAAATGCACGCACAATCAGAAGAGGACAAAATTGATTAATAGGAACTACTAAAGATTAAACTCCTGTGCACATTAGAAACTTTTCCCACCAGGGTGAAAAGAAAACCCACCAACTGGGAACAAACATTTGGCAATACCATCTCAGACAAGAGTCTCATGACAAAAGTTTATAGATTACTCCTGGGCCTCCACAAGAAAAAGACTGATAACCCAATTACAAAATGGGCAAAAGATATTCAAATGGCCAACAGACACATGAAGAAATGCTCAAAATCACTGGCAATAAGAGATGCAAATCAAAACCACAATGAGATAGTATCTCACTCCAGTAGCAGCAACAAAGTTTAATAGGATAGCAAGTAATAAATGTTGGAGAGGATGTGGTGAGATAGGAACTCTTATATGTTGTTGGTGGGATTGTCAATGGTACAACCATTCCGAAAGGCAGTTTGGCACTTCCTAAAAAAAGCTAAACATAGAAATACCATATGACCCATCTATTCCATTGCTTGGAATATACCCCAAGAAAATGAGAACTGAGGCTCAAATGGAGACTTGTACATCAATGTTCATAGCAGTGTTATTCACTGTCACAAGAACATGGAAACATCCCAGATATCCAACCACAAATGAATGGATTGAGAAGTTGTGGTACATTTATACAATGGAATACTATGCAGCACGCAGGAGCAATGATTTCGTAAATTACTACTTAACTTGGGAGGGCCTGGAGAACATTATACTGAGTGAACTAACTCAGACCCACAAGGACAAATACTGTATAAAACCATTATTGTAGAATGAGTATGAGAGTCCAAGGGAGGAGGGGACTGTGGAAGCAGAGGGGTGAGGATGAGAAGGGTGGTGGAGTGTTAATCAAAGGGTTGCACAATTTGATTGTTGGGGAGGTGAAAGAAATGGGAAGAATCTTGTATGAAAAACAATGTATTCAGACTTTGTAAATAAATCAGTATTTTTTAAAAAAACCCCACCAAAAGGGGATTTGTTAACTTAAGCGGCAGTATTTCCAATTAATTGTTTCTTAGGCATATGAGAGTTGGACAATGAATATAAGGAAGATTAAAAAAGTATTGATACCTTTGAGGGGGGGAAGAGAAGAGTCATCATGGGGACACTGTATCAGATGAAGAGTCACAAAGCCCAGACGCTAAGCGGGGCATCATTGTTGTTGTAATCAAGGCAGTAACCAGGAACCCAAGCAGTCAAGTGGTGCCTAGGATTCATCTTTCGATCTTTGCCGTCAACCCAGAATGACAGCAGGTCCGTGTCTCCTGGACGCACCTCCAGATGAGGCATTTCTGTCTGTGGTGGGATGCTCTCCTTCTCAGTTACACTGTGCTAGGCTGGAGGTGGTGGTGGGGAGGGTGGAAATTAGGTATTTTTGCAAAATCTGTTTCTGGCAATCTCCAGCACATGCAAACTATTGAGCCTACAGACTTTTCTGTTGTTTCTGCAGAGAGATAATTAGTTACATGGAAGCTCATTTGCTGCTTTGGAGTAAATAACGGCTTCAGACCCAGTCGAGATTAAGAGTCGTGGAGGAGATGGATTGAGAAGGAAGAGATGTAATACTTCACTGTTATATTTACCATGTTAAATATAAAGTGGGAATTGATGAAAAATGCGCCAGCATTCCCCGTGTGAGCCTAAGTGATGAACTGGGGTTTATTTGCCATCTGGCTTTGAAGCGGAGATTTTATTTTCTTCTTTTTTTTTCCCCCTATGTCAGAAAAAAAAAATGGCACCTTCAAAACCATCGTGTTACCGACATCTGTTTATCAGACCTTTGCCTGCATGAATTATTCAGAATATGCTTAAGACTGTACTTTACCTGACATATGGAAATAGAGAGTCACAGACTCAATGTCTGAGTATATCTGTCTACATAAGCTCGGGTGTGTCATTCTTGAAACCTTGAGCGCTACAGCTGGTGAGGTGATGCTTTCAGCACGTTGTTCTTGGTAGGTGCCCTCGCATTGAGTACAATTCATAGCGACCCTATGAAGAGCCAGCCTGAGCGCTGGCCTATCCTGTGCTGTCATCATCATCTCTGGCACACTAGAGCCCATTGCTGAAGTCACTGTGTCAGCCTGTCTCCTGGAGTGTCTTCCTCTCCTTCATTGGATCTTCACGCTATCTTTCCAAGCATGAGCTTCCTGTCCAAGGAACAGCCTCACCTCGCTTCACCAACTTTGCCACAAGGAAGTATTAATTGCACTAACCCCTATAGCTCTTGATATCTTAATTAGGGAGGATTCATCTGTGGGATTTTGAGGGGCTCCATTACTTAGAGTGGGGGTGTCTTCTTGGTTCAGATGTGCATGTTACAACAAGAATGGAAAGTCACAGAAAGAAGGTCCCGTATGAATTTCGTGGTTGAACTTCTGTAGTAGTGCTGTTTGTGAATCAGATCTCACCCTGGTTTTATCAGAAGAAACAGCTTCTTGGTGGTGATGAACAAAACCTAGGAAGGGGAGGAGGTTTCCATGTAAGTTAAATGTCAAAAGACTGCATTGAAAATATCTGTATAGCGTTGTCTCTTAGATAGCATGTGCTGTCACCTTTCGTTGTCACGAGTTGGAATCCACCAGCCACTCCACAGGAAAAAGATGAAGCCGTTTGCTCCTGGAAAGGATTGCAGCCTCTGGTAGTTCTTCTCCTCTCAGTAGACATGGATTTGGGTTTGATATCTGTTTCCTGCATTTTCAACACCAGGAATGAAGACATGAATGAAACGGTCCAGTGAGGAAGACCAACTCTGTCAGCAGATAATTTATAATAGAGAATGGTTAACACTGAGTTGTCAAGTGCCTGGGTGGCCAAGCAGGACAGCAAACCAGACTGAGAGTGACACTCAAAGCTTCATCCACTTACGGTAGCCATGCTAGTGAGAAGCAGACACCTGTTCCCAATGTCCCATTCATTTCTTCACCACGACTTCAGCCGTGGACTGTGCATCTATTTTATGCCAAGTGTTGAAGGCATCGATTCTAGCCTAACAGAACTCCCTCTGCAGAGATCTGTAGCCATGGCAACCCTCTGGAGCAGCCCCACTCTGTCCTCCAGCATCACTGAAGGAGAATTGATGCCTTTGAGCTGTGATGCTGGAGAAGAGTATTGAATATACCATGGACTGCTAGGAGAACAAACAAGTTTGTCTTAGAAAGGGTGAAACCAGGCTGCTCCTTGGAGGCAAGGATTCTGAAGCTTTGTCTGACATCCTTTGGCCATGTTGCAAGTAGGGATCAGTCCTTGGAGAGGGATGTCCTGTTTGGGAGAGTGGAGGGACAGTGCAGGAGAGAAAGACCCCTGATGAGATGAATCAGTTCAGTGATTGGGGTAATGGAAGTGGGTGTGTCAGAGGCGACAGTGAGATTGACACAGGATACAGCAGGGTTTAGGGCTCTTGTACACAGGACCGCTATGAGTCACAAGCAACTTGATGGCACATAACAACATAGTGCCTGGTGAGTGAGGATTATATTTCTCAGGCCTGATGGCTGTTCAGGGAAGCACAGTGGAGCTTGTGCCTTGCTTTCTGGTTCTTCTCTGTTCCTTCTCTGCCCTGGGACCCACTGTTATGCACCAATGGGGAAGGTCAGCTTGCCTGGCTGAGGTCACCCATTGTACAATGAAGCTTGACGCAGAGGGAGCCCAAACTGTTCCCTCCTACTAGTAAAGAAGGCTTTTGTTTGGTTCTTGGGGAAATTTCTCTCGCCTCCACTTTTTCCCAATTCCCCTGTTCCCAATTCCCTCAGACAACAGAACTGCAATTTGCTGTGTAAACAGAAACAGTGGGTTTCGGCTCCCTCTGGCAGCTCGTTCTTCAGAGGTGCGGTGCTTGTTAGTGCGCGGAAAGAGGGAGAGGGCTCCTTCAAGTTGTACAAAATTGAATTACTTCATAAACTTGGGGTAGCTCTCTTCCCTGGGAGTCAGGGCTCTTAAACCAACAAACAACAGTGGAGAGAGAAAAAAAAAATCCAATAAACCTGTTTTTGCAGCATTAGCATTTTGCATTTGGCCAGAGCATTCAACCCTTACTTATTCTTCCTTTTCCTCCTTTTTTTGCTAAATTGGAATTGTTTCTTAACCACTGCTTCCTAGCTAACTGATGTAGCTGTAACTTTTACATTAAAAAGAAAAAGTTGTTTAGCTAGTCTCACTTTTTGTGTTTTTTTTACAGTGCTTTAAGTGAATGTTTACAGAGCACATCAGTTTCATAGTCAACGATTTACACACTGGTTCTTGACATCGGTTGCCACCCCCTCTGTTATAACAGCACTTGTCCCTCTTCATTCCTGTGTTCTCCATGTCCACTCAGCCTTTTTTGGGGGGCGGGGGCATTCTTGTCTTTTGAGTATTGTTTGTGGGCAAATGCTGCCTTTTAGGCTTCATATGACTAATTTGTATTGCAAAACACATTCCTCCCAGGGAGTATTGTTCATTTTCTTATAGGCCTGTCTATTGTTCAAACCCACCACTAACACCAATGGAGAAAGATGGACAGTCTCCTTCTGTTAAGGTTTACGGACTCAGGGGCCCTGTGCAGGATGGCTGTGAGTCAGAATCTACTAGAGGAAGGTGACTTTGAGTCTGTTGTTGCCTAGATAGTGATTCTTCAGGCTTGTGTCCGAGAGCCACAGGCCAGGGGTGTCCCGTGGTCTCTTTCAGTCATTGGCAATACTTCTCTGGTCTTCTAAGGGCTAGAGGTAACCTATGGAACTTTCAGTTTATTCATATTGTTTCCCTTTTGAGGATACCTTCTCCCATTATGACCAAAGGCGGGTGGGGGGGGGGGTGACAAGGGACAGAGAGCAGCTGAATCATCTGCTTTAGGAAGAATTTCATGAATGCCTCAGGCATCTTCACACACCGAGACTGAACCACACGGCCTTTACTAACCAAACCTGCTGTTTGCACAGGGTGGTTATTAATAGCTCAGGGCTACGTGTTTACTCCTTGAGCTCCTCTGACAAGGTGAGAGCGCTGCTCTAAGAAAATGAGGTCAAGGTCCCCAAATTCTGTGAGGTGGCACTGGCTTGCCACTAGAACCTTGACTTTCCAAGATAAGGGTTCCTGGGGCTGGTAGAGGAAAGGCCCCTAAGCTACATTCTAAGGTAATTCTCTATCCTTTCTCTTGCTGGAACAACAAGCCCCCAGAATCCGCACCACGCCCGTGAGCAGAACCACATCTGCTTCTCCTCCTGGTGGGTGCAGTGTGCTTCAGCATCAACTCCAAAGCACCATGTAGGATTGGTAAAAGGAGGCCGTACACCTCACCAAGCGTCAGAGGAGGCATCCAGGCAGCTTGACAGAAGGTCCCACTCCAAAGAGCAACCTGATAAAGCAAAGCCTTAGTCCCCCAAAATATACATTGTCATGCGGAGCAGAAGGATTAAATATTTATATCCACTCGCTGGGGTAATAAAATTGTATTCAATTGCATAGCAGGCACTACCTAATGATTGTTGAAAACTCGGTAATGACATCGAAACTCATAAAAAAATACAGGATAAACAATGCTGTGAGAAAATTATGGGAAAATAGCCCCTGGCCTGTGGAAACGTGGCTTTATTTGGAAATAATCAAGTTAGCTTATATAACCACACACTAATCTCTCCAAACTTTTCTTTCTTCCTTTTCTTTATTATTAGCAGGATTTCCCCCCCCCCCCCTTATAAGTAAAAAAATCCCACTGCCATGGAGTTGGTCCCCAATCCTGTTGCCATTATTGGTGCTGTCGCTGTTAGGTGCCAGTGAGTCAACTATAACTCACAGCAACTCTTTGAACTGCAGGTTAGAGACTTGGCTATATCCTGTCAGTCCATTGCATTGAGGGCCTTCTTCTCATTCACTGACACTCTGCTTTTCTAAGCATGATATTACAACCCTTCTTCCATCTGCAAAGCCAACAGCATAGCTTCTTCTCTGACTATGATTCCTATTTCCAGGATGGTTTCTCCTTTTCTGATTCTCTTGCTCTTTCTTATAAGGGGCCCGGTGATAATATTGGGCCCACTTATGGTCCTGAATCATCTTCCTGTTGAGAGGGCCCTCGCTTAATCACATTTGCGAAGTCCCCTTTGTCATGCGAAGTAACTTATTTATAATTCTGGAGACTAGGATTTGGGCAGACAGAAGAAGGGCATTCCTCTGCCTGTCACATGTTGCATTGTTATTAGTAATAACACCAGTCAACTCTAATTCATAGAAACCCTGTGTGGGTATCATTAATTGTACCATAGGATTTGCAAGGCTGGGACAGTTTAGAAGCTAGCAATTTCTTCCCAGGTGCCTTAAGGGGATTTGAACGGCCAACTTGTCAGATAGTCGTAGAACACTTAACTATTTATACCACCAGAGAGCTCTTACCACACTCTCTAAAGCTATTCAGTCTGTATGTAGAATTTAAATGGAGAGAGAAAATCAGATATGGCCTTATGTTCAAGTCTTGCCACCTACAAGCTGTGCAGCCTTGCATGGGGACACTTAATCTCTCTGATCCTTTTCCTCTTCTGCCAAATAGGCTGTGAAGCCATTCAGGGAGGTAAGTGGACACAGAACTTGTTCTCAGGAACTCTAAGTCATTGCCGTAGTGTTGGAACATGCTCATCACCGTCCCGCCAGTGGGTTTCTGAGACCGTACAGATTGGCTATCTTTCTCGTTTGGAGCAGCTGGAGGGTAGAAATCACCCTTTGGGTTAGCAGGGCAACTCCCAACAGACTTTACCACCAGAGTTCTCAGAACTAGTGGTTGTTATAATGACTGCTGCCGATTTTATCCATATTCCTATTATTTTCCCACATTCTCGACCTTTCTTTGTCACCTGCAGCCAACAGGCCTGTGTGTGTCCAAAGCAGAGTGTGCAGTTTATTGAGGCTGCCTGCTTTAACCTCCCCTCTGGGCATGCCTGAGCTTGCCTGTGCCTTGGCTCCTTTGCTAATTATGTTTGGGCAGGATTTGCCTTTTGTTTGCTTAGCAAGCTTCATGAGGCATTTCCAATGGCTCCAAGTGCTCCACAGGCAGGGGTCCCTGCAAAGAAAAGATGTCCTTTGTGCGCAGTGTTTACCTCCCCCGTTCTTCAGTCTTGCCTTCAGAGGCTGCTCCTCACCAAGGAAGAAATGGCTTGCATGAACATTGCAACCTTGGTGGACCGGAAGCTTGGAGGAGAGGCCTGTGGAGAGATTTGACACACTGGCAGGAGACTGACAAAGGGGAAATGCAGACTCAAGCAGGAAATAGGGAATGAGGAATTCTAAGAGGAGTCTGATGAGATGATAATACGTGTTTGCATTTCACAAATTTCCTCCCAGCTTTGAAAACAGCTCTGGAGGTTGGAGACCACTGACTTAAGGACAAAGATTTTAAAGCGACTCTTCTGAAACCCCTACCAAGTTATAGGCAAGTTTCAAGTGTAAGTCAGGGTTTATTCTTCCAAATTCAGGGCTCATTTCAAACCAACAGTGCTTCCTAAATTAGGGGTGAGAGACCTGAGAAAACAAAAAGAGATCTCCAGATGCAACATTGAGAGTCAAACCCATTGCTAAGAAGTTCATTCCAATTCATGGACTCCCCATGTGTGTCAGAGAGGAGTTTCACTCCACTGGGTTCCACTTTTTAAAAAAGTTTTGTTCCCCTCTCTCTCCCTTCCCATCTGTGTTAGCCATCCAAGATGGGTCCTCTCTCTGTGAAACTCTCCTTAGCTTTTGTAATAGTAGTCTTATACCATAGACTTTATATGGTCATCTTATATCACAAGAGCTCTAGTAGGTTAGTGGTAAGGAATTGTGCTGCCAATACAAAGGTACACAGTTTGAATCCATGAACTGCTCCACAGGAAAAAACCAAAAACAAACTAAAAAATACTGAGCAGTTTCCTCCTGTGCAATGAACTGTTTCTGAAAACCAACTGGAGGGTCAGCTTGGAGTTGCTCAAAACTCAATGTTACACAATAACAACTTATACCATAATTGTTCTTTTGTGACTTACTTAGGCCACTGGGAGGTAGATATGCTGTCGTAGTCTGTAGGGAGTTACACAGCTAACAAGAAGGTGGCGGCACCTCTCTGATGGTTTGAATCCATGAGCGACTCTCTAGGAGAAATATGGGTAATCTCCTCCCCTGCAACTTATCGCCTCTGAAACCCTCATGGAGAGTCAGCTATGAGATGATTCCACCTTGACAGCAGTGAGTTTGAATCTTATGCCGCTCAACGTAATTTGTTTTAGACTAATCCATGTTGTGCAGTATTTCACAAGTTCTTGATCGTCCTTAAGTGATGCATGATACACCATTGTGTGAATTCACCAGAGTTTCCTGAGCCATTCATCTGTCGATGGACACTTGCACTCTTTCTACCCCTTCGCTATTATAAATAATGCTGAGCTAACTGTGGGTGTGCAGTGTTAGTGTGGCAGTTCTTACTTTGAGGGGGAATATAGACCTAGTAATGTTGCTCCATCGGATATTCAATGGCCGATTTTTCAGAAATAGATTGCTAGGTCTTTCTTCCTAGGTACCTGTTGGTAGAGGCAAACTTCTAGCCTTGCAACTAACCTCATTAATTATTTGCACCAATCAGAAACTCCTGAAAAAAAATATATTATACAACCTTGTTATGGATTGAATTGTACCCTCCACCCAAAATATGTGTCCGTTTGGCAAGATCATGATTCTCAATGTTATGTACTGAGCCTCCGTTCTGTGATCTGATGTAATTGTGCTATGGCTTTTATTTTTTTTTTAAATTTTTTTTAAAAATTTATTTTATTTCATTATTTTTGTGCGTGTACTGTCAAATCAGATCTGACTGGTACAGGAGGAGATTGTTCCTCCTTCTCCAGCAGAGCATCTGGTGGATTCGAACCATGTGCTATGGCTTTTACATCCACATATCTGTGATGTTCATGAGGCAGGATTAAAGGCTGTTATGCTAATGAGGCAGGGTGGGATCTATAGGATTAAGCTGTATTTTAAGGGATCTGTGTTGGCCTAGGGAATTCTGGGGAGAATCCTTAGGGAGTCTGACTACTGTTCCAAAGGACAGTAAGTCTAAATCTCTAGCAGTTCGAATCTACCATAAGCTCCATGGGACAAAGATATACAATCTCCTCCCACGTGATTTACAGCCTTAGAAACCTATGGAAGGTCGGGTGTGGGTTGGTGCGGACTCAATGACAGTCAGTTGAGACGTTATGTTTGTGTCAGTCTCTCTTGAGATATTAAAACAAACCAAATCAATTTAAAAAACAACTGCCATGAACTTTTGTTAAATGCGCCACAGAATTTCTGAGATCTTTATAAGACTGCCCATCTTTCTCCCATTGAGCTGCTATGAGGTTTGAACTGCTGACCTTTCAGTAAGCAACCTTACACCATGAAGCACATGAATAGAGATGACAGGCACCTACTACCCAACAAAGAAGCATCTAGAGTGGAGTTTATTTCACAATCCTGGTTCCCCTGTGCTGAGAAACTCCTACACCCAAGGGAAGATTGGTGGCAAGAACCTTCACACAGAGTTGTCAGACAGAAACCTTTCCCTAGAGCTGGTACTGTAACTTCAGATTTCTAACCTCTTAAACAGTGAGGGAATGAGTTTCAGTTTGTTAAATCCATCTACTTGTGGCATATTTGATATATATCAGCAGTGGATAGCAAAGACAAACCTCAAATCACTAAGTGATAGGATAACTACCTCTTTTCTTGGGTTCAAAATCTATGTCTACATCAGGGTGAGTGCCACAGCTTGGCCCAAGTCTTTACACCTTTAAAGCACTTGCTAATAATATTCTTGTTAATAAAGAGAAAGAAGACTGGAGAATTACAACCTTGGGCAGACAACTGTTTTAGTTGAAATTTAATAACACACTTTTGTCTTTATTGTCTATGTCATACCTGGTGCCTGTGGCAAGTAATTTTGTTTTCCTCTTACAAAAGAGATAACACACTTTCCCTTTTTAATTAAATTTATTTAATTTTTTTCTTAGTTCTGTAAGTAACTTGATTTAAAGAAAAAACTATGAAGAATATTATGCTTCAGTTTTGATTAAGGATGCTGTAGATAGATCTTGATCAAAAGGAGGAAATATACAGAACAGGGCTTCAAATTCCTAGAGAAACTGGAGTTACTGTGTGTTAGAAAGCTGGACAATGACTAAGAATGACAGAAGAAGAATTGATGCCTTTAAATTGTAGTGCTGGAGAAGAGTCTTGAACATACCATGGACCACCAAGAAAACAAATAGATCTATCTTGGAGAGGGTGAAACCAAATTTATCCTTAGAGGCTAGGATTTTGAGGCTCTGTCTCACATACTTTGGGCACGTGGCCAAAGGAGACCAGTCTTTAGAGAAGGACATCATGCTTAGAAGGGTGGAGGGACGGTGCAGGAGAGGAAGACCTCAGATGAGATGGAGTCATACAGTAACTGGGGCAATGGGGGTAGATGTGTCGGAATTAGTGAGACTGGCTCAAGACAGGGCAGGGTTCAGAGCTGCTATACATAGGGTTGCTGTAGTTCACAGGCGACTCAACAGCACATAACAACAACAGCAACAACTACAGGTCTATTGAGACTGGAGGAATTTCTGAATCTATTATCCTGAAATGATCTTTAATCTGTGAACCAAAACTATTGTATGAAGTTATCTTTAACTAAAAAGCAAGAAAACAACCTCTCTCTTGTTCATTACTGTCAGATCAGAATTGACTCATAGCTGACTCTGTTGGGTTTCTGTGGTTGTCTATAGCAAGAGAGGTGTTTGCCCATGTTTTTCCTTATAGCCCCTGGAGGATTTGAACCACCAGAGAAGCTCACCCTCTGTCTGGGTTAGCAGTGCACCTCCCTACGGCTTATGCTGCCAGAGCTCCTTAAACAATAATTTAGCTCAGTTAACAAGGAATGTCAGTCTTGAACGTCTCATTGTTTGAAATAATAGTCTGTATGACCAAATTGAGAAGCCATTGCTATCAAGTCCATTCCACCTCATAGCTAACCAGCAGAATAAAGTAGAATTGTCCTGTGGGGTTTCCAAGGCCCTAAGTCTTTATAGAAGCAGGCAACCATACCTTCTTCCATGGGAGCAGCTGGTGGATTCAAGGCTCCATCCCTTTCTGTTATCAACTGAATGCTTTAAACACTGAACCACTACATCTTGTTTTTCTTTACCCTTGAGTCAGAACAGGCCCGTTGCTGACTCTCTCAAGGATTTTCAAGGCAGCAAATTGCATGGGTGGAGATTCCCCATCTTTCTCCCACAGAGCAGCTGGTGGATTTGAATCGTGTGCCCAAGAAGAAGGAAAGAGGCATGGCAGAGGAAAGGCAGCCAGGAGAAGACAGATAGAGGCGGAGTGAACGGAGCTATAAGCCAAGCAATCTGGAGGAACCAGTGAAGGATCTTTCTTCTAGAAGTTTCCTGGCCCTGCCTGTATCCTAAATTCTGCCTTCAGGTTCTAGAACTCTGAGAGAATCAACTGTTGCTATTTCAAGCAACCAACCCAGTTGGTGGGCGGTGCTTTGTTACTACAGCCTTAGAAAATGAAGGCACATAGGGTTCTACTTATTTAAATAAAGCAAAATAGCACTTTTCATTTATTTCTACAGTTAGTCTCTATGAACTGTACAAAGCTGGGGATAAGGTCAGTGGTCCAATGAAATGGGACCATATGCCTGAACGATCCTCGAAGAGTTAGGTTGACTCAGTGACTACAACCATGGCCTTGACAATGGCAGAGATTGTAAGAATAGAGCAAGTCAGTGTCAACTTGATGATAGCTAACAACAGCATGTCTGGAAACCTCGCGGTTCATCATTAGTTTGCCTGCAGGTTTGGTCTTGAAAGCGCTTCAGTGGAGCTGCCTAATTTAGACAGATTAGGAAGAAAGGCCTGGTGATCCACTTCTGAAAATCAGCCAGTGCAAACCCTGCAGAATACAAACTTTCCAAACTGCATCCAATCACAGGGATGATCCGAGGGCTTCTCTCATGCACAGGGTCCCCGTGAATTAGCGGTCTACCGAATGACAGCTAACAACACCATTTCTTAGCATTTCACTCAAATAACCCATGTCTCCATTCTGTGACCCTCTCAGACTCCAAGTCTATTGAAAACAGGCCCTCTCTCCATCCGCTAACACAGTAGCTGGAACCCACCACAGGAGCCAGTAGTAAGCCTGTCCCAGATGCTCAAACCCTGACATCCTGGGATTCTTGTCCACCTACAGGTCAGCCGCTCCCAGGATGCCACCTGGCTACCATAACTGCCTTCTTGGCGAGCTGGAGCAGGCCCAGACCTGGGCAGCGTCTCCCCTCCGATCAGAGCGTCCAGGCAACCAGTGGTTAAACAGGAAAGCTATTGTGTCGGAAGCATTCAGTGTCAGCAGGCATACAAAACTACTTGTGGGCCCTGCATGGGGCATAATTGTATTTTCAGGGAGGGCTGATCTATTAGCGAGGTGCCAGGTTCCAGTGTGTAACTTTTATAAAGGAAACATGAAAGGCCTCTTGGGGTGAAGGATATTATAATTATGGATGATTTATACTCCCTGGCTAATGTATACATTGCACTTTATGAGAATGTTCTACTTGACGTGGCCAGAAACATTAAGCAAAAGAGAGAGTGCCGAGGCCCATCTGAGGAGCCTACCCTCCGTCTTGGGTCCCATCTATCCAGGGCTAAAATATTTGCCATGATATCGCCACTTGCCGGCTGCCACTGTGAAGGATATATGAACATAATAAGTGCATCTCTGATTTCAGATGGGATCGTAATTTCCTTTAAAAATATCGCACTGAGTTTAGCATATTTATTCCTCAGTGGAAGTTTCACATCGTATTGTGGTAAAAAAGAAAAGTTTTAAGGGGGAAAAAAAATTACACTTCCAGGGCTGAGAGAGACCTGCTTCAGCTGTCCACTGTCTCCCAACTCTGTGATGTAGTCAACGAGAAGGTCCATTTGAACCTACATTAGGTGCACATTCCACTTCTGCTTATCCACGGGACAGACTTAGAGAAGCCCTGTTACTTCATATCTTCTCATTGCTCTGGTCCTTTGTTCAGCTCAGGTCAGAAGGGACAGTCTGAGTGCCC
Source organism: Elephantulus edwardii (assembly GCF_000299155.1). Taxonomy (NCBI): domain Eukaryota; kingdom Metazoa; phylum Chordata; class Mammalia; order Macroscelidea; family Macroscelididae; genus Elephantulus; species Elephantulus edwardii. The sequence continues at coordinate 4,937,351 of NW_006399912.1, read as the reverse complement.
TAGAGCTGCCATTATGTAATGCCACAAAACGGGTGTCTTCGGAGAGCTCTGGTGGCCTAGTGGTAAGAATCTGAGCTGCCGTCCCAAAGGCACGCGGTTCAAACCCACCAGCTCTGCGCAGGAGAAGGATCGGCAATCTCCTCCCATCTTCTCTCAAGTGTGAGTTTCCTCTGAAAACCCACTGGAGGGTCAACTATGAGCTGGTTCTGACTCATTAGCACACAACAACAATAACAACAAGGAATAGAAATGTGTCATCTGGAGGTCCTAAAGGCCAGGAGTCCAAATCAGGGGAGCAATGTCATTTCCTTCCGAGGGCTCTAAGAAAAGAGCTGGCATTGACCTTTCTCCTAGTTTTGGGGAGCTTTCCGGAAATCTTTGGCTTTCCTTGACTTGTAGAACTATCTTGACATATTATCTCCTCCTTGTGCGTGACACTCTATCTGTTCCCCTCCTTTTTAAGACCCCACTGGAAGGTGTCACAACTCATTCTACTCTGCTCAGAACTCATGTTAACCTAACTAATGATACTTCAAAGGCACAGAAGCTTAACCACACTAACTACTGCCTTCCAGTGGAGTCTAACTCATGGCTACCTTGAAGGATGGAGCATTGCTGTCCCATAGGATTTCAGTGCATTGAATTTCTATGGAAGCAGACTAACCTCATCCTCTCGGTCAGAGAGGCCAGAGGGTTCAAACTACCGACCTTTTTATTAATGTCCAAGTGCTTTAATCACCACACTGCTGCACTGCAAGACCAGGGGCACACGGTTTGAATCTACCAGCAGCTCTGCAGGAGAAGGATGGGCAATCTCCTGCCATGTGATTCAACTGCCTCTGAAAACCTGCTGGAGAGTCAGTTATGGGCTGGCTCCTTCTCAATGGCACACAGCCACCACTGCCACCACTATGGATTCTTACATGAGATTCCCTCTCTCTCCCTGATGTCAAGTTGGAATTGTATCCTAGCTGACCCTCCAGCCAGTTTACAGAGGCTGCAAATCTCATAGAAGGAGGCTGCCCATCTTTCTCCCTCAGAGCAGCTTGCAGATTTAAATGGCATACCTCTATATTGACAGCACAAGTCCTTATCCACTAGGCTACCGTAGCTTACATGAGACTAATTATTAGCATATCTTTTGGGGAGACATAACTCACTTACATACAGAGTTCAAGGTAAACCATACCCTATACAACTGCTGTAGCCCGAAGTGGGATTATATGAACAAGTTAGCTTTATGTGCATGATGTTGCAAGGGGGACCAAGATGATGTGACAAAAACAGTCAGGCTCACCTCCGGACCAACATTTCCTTTTTTTTTTTCTGCCTTTTCAAATATGAGCCACCATTGAAGGCTGAGTTTCCATTGCTATCTGGTCCTTGATTTTATTTTTTTTTTCTACTGTTGCCCAGAACTTTTTATCTTCGTATGTCAGGCCAAAAATTGAAAATGCTCAAACATTTGCCTATTAAGGCTTTAAAAGACTTGTTTCAAAAAAAAAAAAAAAAAAAGACTTGTTTCACAGTCCTGTTGAGTGTTCTATGTCTTATTTGGTAAGCAGGAGTGGCATCCACTTCCGTATATAGCTTACCTCCGGGAACCCTATGAACCTGGAGAAAGGATGACATGCAAGTGTTGAGGACTTTCATACGCAGGGTTGCTACGAGCCACCTACAACTCAATGGCACTTAAGGACAACAACAACAACAACAATGAAATATATCCATACTTATATTGTCACTGGGGTTAGGAGGCAAAGAGCCAGGCTCATAAAAAGCACACCAAATTGTCCACTTGTCAGTAATTTCAACTTGGATCAATTGTTATAAATCAAATTGTGTTCCTTCTGAAATACCAAACACACTGACATCAAATCAGTTATTACTCATGACCTCCCTCCACTCGGTTTCTGAGGCTATGAACTGTTATATGAAAAGATGGTCCATTTTTCTTTTGAGGGGCAGGTGGTGAATTTGAACCACTGACCTCTCAGCAGTGAAACATATTATGTACTGGACTGCCAGAGGAAACTCAAGAGAGCCAGGACTCAATGGCCCTGCCTTATTGTTCTAGGTCTCGAAATGTCATGCCTTTGACAACATGATTTGCATTTTCCCTCTCTGGGCGCTTTCTCCCTTACACGGGTTCCATCTTCTGCAAGTTTTACTGTCTTCAGTGTTCAAGTATTTACAAATTAGTAAGTATAAGCAGGAAGATGTAGATAAATATCTCCCACCTCTTAACTAACTAGCTTCCATTAATATTTTCTTTTCATGACCTCTCTCTGTGAGTCTTTAAAGTAACAACCACAAGATTCTATGTTGTTTGCTTTTCCCCCCTTTTATTCATAATTTGGAAGCAGGAGTTGCATCCACTTCCTAAACATCATGCCTCTCTGGAAACTCCCTGAACTCTCTGAACTTTGATAAATCTACAGTTGTAGAAGGGCTTCAGGCCTTTTTGTTCATAGGGTTGCTATGATTCGTGCTTGGCTCAAAGGCAATCAACAACATTCATAACTCAAAAGATATTCTATGCAGCCAAAGCTGCTTTTTTTCACACGGTATCGATCAGTAGAGTCTAGAAGCTTACATACTTGTTATCTTTACAACTAGAAGTTTGATGTGTGTGGTTTAATATTTGTAATTTAGATGGAGGTTTGAAGAACACATTAACTTTCCATTCAGCAATCTACACACATTTGGATTCATTACTTTTATTACAATCCCCACATGCAAGAGCACTCTTCCTACTTCACCCTTGTACTTACCATTTCCATTCGTCCATCTCTCGTCTCTCCCTGCTTTCTGAGCTTTCTCCCTGGCAAATGCTGCCCTTTTGATTTCATATAGTAGGTTGTTGAAAGGAACTATTGTTGTTGTTGTTATTGTTAAGTGTCTTTGAGTCAAGTATAACTCATAGCAACCCTATGAACAAAAGACCAGAATCCTGTTCTATAATTATCATCGTTTCTCTATGTTCATAGAGTTTCCAGAGGGATGTGGTTTAGGAAGTGGATGCCACTCTGCTTCCAAGTCTGAATAAATCTGGGAGCTCCACCAAACACTGTCCATTATGGGTAACCATTATAAGGCGTTTGACACATCTCTGGCACAGCGTTCAGCATCACAGCAACCCCAAGTTACCTCAGTACAGCAAATAGAACCCAAATCAATTACAACTAGGCCTGAGGGCCTATAGGAACTGTTGGTTGTTGCGAATGTTTTTGGAGGTCCTAAGTTAAAGATAAATTGAATCTTTGCTGTCCATTTGTAGTTAAAGATAAAATATGAGTGATATTGTTGGAATTTGCTCTCATTTCCAAGATCCCAAGGAGCTCTGGTGGCGTAGCTTATTTGTTGTGCTACTAAGCAAGAGGTCAGAGGTTCTAGTCCTTCAGATGCTCTTCAGGAGAAAGATGAGAAATCTCCTCCCTTAAAGTTTTACAGCCTCAGAAATCAAGCTGAGGGTCCTGTGAGTCACAGTCGACTCCACGGCAATAAGCTATTGTGTTAGTTTTTACCAAAAGCCTACTCTGGTTCTTCCCATGAAAATTGTTTATCACTAGATACATTGAACCAAAAATGTTGCCCTTGGTGACAAAGCTTGTCTGGCTAGAGAAGTAAGTATACAGGAAGGTGCGTGAAATAAAGAGAGCTTCTGAACATAAAAGTAGTTCTCTACAGCTTGAACTCAAACTCATTGCCATCGAGTCAGAGCTGACATCACTGACATTCCAGCAGGTTTCCAGAGGCTGTAAATCATACAGGAAGATCTGGCCCGCCTTTCTCCCTCAGAGCAGCTGGAGGATTCCAACCCCCTGCCTTGGGGTTGGCAGTGCAACTTCTTACTCATTGTGCCACCAAGCTCTCTGTGTATACGTTGTACAAGGAAATGGAAAACTGCTTTTGTTCCTAGTGTTCATCATTTAGAGAATGCCTCCTCTCCTGCCTCTTCCCTCTTTTAAATGTGAAAGGAATAGAGTGGTTTGGAATTCTCTGCTCCACAAGACGACTGCTGCAGCCATGGTCATGTTCATTTTCCCAAGTCCACCTCTCTCCCAAACTGAAAGCTGGGGAGATCTGGCATGCATCCTTCTGTTGTCTTCGGCGCCCAGGCGAGGGTTAAACATTCCAGATATACTGCATTTGTCTTAAAGTTGAAACTGTGCACAGTTTGACGAGTCGACGCTCCAGCTGGCTTAAGCAGGCAGCTCAGAATTCCAGGTGGAGATACTTCTTATCCTCAGAGAGCTCCTCCCTCCTAAATCTCTGAGGCAGGTTCAGCTGCCTCTTCCAAAAGAACACTCCAGGGAAGACTTCATACTTTGTCAGGAATCTGGGGGAAAAATACCAGAAAAGGAAAGCTGATACCGACTAAAGAGTCCCAGGCAGCCTTCTGAGATGGCATTTCTCAATGCGAATCCCAGAGTGGTCTCCAGTAGAGCAAATCATTGATTTGTTTAAGATCCAGATTCCAGGGCTCCACCCAAATGTTCTAAATTGGACCCCCTGGTCTTGAGGTCAATGCATCTGCATTTTTAACAGGCTACCCAGGTGAGCCAGTTGTCAGCTATTATATGCAAAACACGACTAAGGGAAGACATGAAAAATGCAGTCTAAAACCATCTGGAATTGAATCAAATGAACTATTAATTAAATCAACATTTGCTTTGTCCCTGATTTAAGGCTTCTATGTTGCAATCTCCTCCTTTTAGCCTGAGGCACCATTTAACTGATCAGCAACCAGGGACATAGATGGGGTGTGTGTGTGTGTGTGTGTGTGTGTGTGTGTGTGTGTGTTCCATACCTTGTTCCCTTTCACAGAAGAAAAAAAAAGAAAAAGAGAGAGGAAGGAAGGAAGGAAGGAAGGAAGGAAGGAAGGAAGGAA
>NW_006399912.1:4928770-4932357 GCF_000299155.1 Elephantulus edwardii | reverse complement strand
GGAAGGAAGGAAGGAAGGAAGGAAGGAAGGAAGGAAGGGAAAAGAAAGCTGACTGCTTACACTTAGGGTTCTAGCCGTCAAGGCCATCTCTGGTCCTTAGTGTTGTTAGGGGTTGCTGAGTTCACTCCGGATCATAATGGACAATATAAGCAGTAGGCTGTGTACAAAAGAACCGATGGTACATCTGTCTAGACCTATGCCATCTTTACAAACACCACTCTGAGCCTCTGGTGGCAGTCACTGTGTCAATCAGTCTGTCTTATTGATGGTCGTCATCAGCTTTCAATGACTCCACTTTACCCACCCTGGTTTCTCTTTCTAAGGACTGGCCCTTTCTGATTACATGCTCAAAGTAGGTGGAACAAAGTGTCATAGGCCCCTCACTTCTCAGAAGAATTCTTACTGTACTTTGTCCAAGACAGATTTGCTCATTTTTTCTGACAGCCCATGATATAGTCAATATTCTTCCCTAACACTACAATTAAAACTCATCAACATGTCATTGTCCAACCTTTGAATGCATATCAGGAGATTATAAATAGCATGGCTTGGCTCAGGTGCACCTTAGATGTCAAGGTGACATCATTGCTCTTTATAGCACTTTAAAGAAGTCCTTTACAGCACATTTACCCTGGGAAACCATTGCTTGATTTCTTCACTGTTCAATCCATAGATATTGATTGTGGAAACTTAGCCCCTGGTTCTTACAAAGAAATAAATCCCCACATTCCCAATGCAGGCTAAACGGAGTGGTAACTTCATGTTATATGATACTTAACAATTAACCCTGGATGCAGAAATACACATGAGCATCGATGGCAGGCATTTGTAGTCAATAGGCATGCAATATTAGTGAAACCTAGGTAGGGTGACCCTTTACATTATGTGAAGATGGAGACAGAGAAAGAAGGAAAAGACTGGAAGGGGGTAAAGAACTTTTGTATTGCCTATGAGAAGTACTGTTTTAAAGACAACTTCTATAGTAACAGACTAAAACATTTGTACATTTACTGTAGGGAGCCCTGGGGATATAGTCTGTAGTAAATTACTCTCCCTAACCCAAAGGCTGAGTATGTCTGGCAGTTGGAATCCACAAATGCCTCTATGCAAGAAGGGTGAGCAGTCACTTCATATAGCAATTTTACAGCCTCAGAAATCAGATGGAAGACTGATACAGGTCAACACCAACTCACTGCAGTAGGTTTTAGTTTCTACATTCTATAATAACAACTATGACTCAATGGCATATAAAAACAATGACATACTACCCCATGACAGGTTTGGAAACAGCAGTGGCATCCACTTCATCAATAACATGCCTCCGGAAACTCAATGAATTTTGATAAGTGTCGATAGCTATAGAAGGGCTTCAAGCCTTTTGTTCATAGGGTCGCTATGAGTCATGCTCAACTTGAAGGCAATCATCAACAACAACAGCAACAATATTTGTTGAGAGTTCCTTGGTAATGCATTTGGTTGACATTCAGCAACTAAGCCTAATCTAGAAATAAAAGAGCAGACTTGCTGGCCTGATAGAGACTGGTGAATCCTCCAGGATAATGGCGCTGAGACATCCTTCAGTCCCAGAACTGAACTCACCCCTATGACTCAACTTTCAACCAAGTAACAAGTGGATCAAGTTGAACAGTCACATCAAAGAGACTTGCCCTCCTCAGAACAGTCAACCATATGAGCGCAAATGAACAGCATTTACCTGGGGATAAGGATCAGAGGGCAGGATGGGGTAGGCAGGAAGGATGAGTGAAAATGGGAAACAAGGAAGCAGTGGAAAGGAAGCATTTTGGGGATTGCATTCAACGCCAAGACACAGCCTGTGAATGAATTGTTGAATGGAAAACTACGGACTCTGTAAAATTTCACCCGAATCACAACAAAAAGCTAAGAAACAAAGAAAAATGCTTGCAGGTTCCAGTTGATCCAGAGGGGCCTCCGAATCTCTGGCAATCTGTTGTCGTGTGACTGTTGTTGTTAAGTGTTAGTGAGTTAGTTCAAACTCTGTGGCCCTGCGTGTAGCAGGAGGAAACACTGCTCAGTCCTCACAATCAGGTTTTGCAACTGGACCCATTTTTGCTGCCTGGAAATCTATTTCTGAAAAAAAAATAAATAAAATCAGCCACTAGAAACCCTGTGGAGCCCGTATTCACTCCCAACTGCATGAGTCAGGGCAGACTTAGTGGCACAAGGGGTTTTGACTGTTTTTAATGGGAAATTTCCATTTACCGTGAAGTTTGCTTGTCCCAAGTCTTCACATTTCAAAATTGATTCCTCCCTATTTCCCAGTGGGTTGACCCCATTATTAGCCAGGTTTTGGTAAATGAAGAAAGAAGCATAGAGATTTGCAGTAAATTGCTCAGCACCGCACAATTCGTAAATACAGCTGGAATTTTCTCAGAGGTGGGAGTGTCATCTCTTTGTCCTCACTTTGGACATGCCATCAGGGAGGGTGAACTGCTGGAGGAAGGCATCGTGTTTCACAACATGGGTGACGGAGAGGAAGACCCTCAATGAGTTGGATTGGCTTAATGGTTTCTGTTTGATATTAAAAAAAAGAGTTCAAGGGTGCAAGGGAGAGAAATAAAGAAAGGAACTGGTCCCAAGAAATGAACAGGCCTTTATTGCCTGGTCTGAGAGGGACGCCAAGAGACCCAGCAGCATGGCATGCAGACAGGATCCAAATGGCCTGCGGGCAGTTTGGGGGGTTTCCTTTTTATGGGGGTCCTGGGGAGGACTAAGATGATATTTGTTGGAATTTGACTTGTTAATTAAGTTAGGTTTTAGCACCTTTTTTCCAAGCTCAGACCCTTATCAGGATCCATTGTCTGGTCTGGTCTTTGATAGGACCAGCTTAGATGTTACCAAGTTTTCAGAAAGTGTTTGAGCTGGGGCGGAGGTGGGGGGTGGGGTGAGGCAAGTGCAGTATTCTTCCTTCAGTTTCAACAATAGGTTTGAACTTGTTGATGAAGGTGATACAAGACTGGACAGTGTCTCATTCTGGTATATGTGCATCCACTATGAGTTTCATCTAACTCAGCAGCACCCAACAACAGCAACAGTTGGTTGTTGACAGGGTGCAGTAGGTTCCTTGCACATTCAAGAACGAGCTCTACAAAGTTGAGCTCACTCAACTCAGGGACGACGGTGGCTCACCTTAAAGTCTGTTCTACTGAAATACCAGTAGAATTAGAAGAAGCATGCACAAAGCTTCTAGCACAATGTCTAGTGGCCTAGCGGCAAGAAGCTGTGCTGCAATCCCAAGGGCATGTGGTTCGAGGCCAGTTGTTCTGCAGGAGAAGGATGATGGGCAGTCTCTTCCTGTGTGATTAAGTGCCTCCGAAAACCCACCGGAGGGTCAGCTGTGGGTCCTTTCCGACTCTGTGGTACACCACAATGTTTGATCCACTAGCTAAAATTACAATCCACTTCATCCTTGCTCTGAATTCAGAGTCAACACAGTGTGCTCACACAGGCTTAGCACCACACAACTCCAGGAGCATCAGAGAGAGAGAGAGATTGTGGTGGGAATGGACTCCAAGGATCTATGAAACTTAATGATTCTGTATGTTAAG
>NW_006399912.1:4915445-4928657 GCF_000299155.1 Elephantulus edwardii | reverse complement strand
GGGTAAATTTAGATAGCATTGACTTTGGATTTAACATGATCGGTGGCACAGATAGATCTCATTTATTATAGCCTTGTGCATGCTGACTTCTGGAGCACCAGGCAGCCAGCGCAGAGCAGGGAGTGTTCTACTCACCGCACCAAGCACTCATCTATAATGCCTCTTCCCAAGTCTGAGGGTGGTTGCCAATCTTTCAGCTTATTTGCCTCCCAGTGTTTTTCCACAATTACCATCCTTTGTTTTCCTATGTCTGGGTTTTGTTTCTGGGCAAATAGTTGGCTCATTTTTCAAAAGACAAATGAATAAGTGATTCTTTCACCTGCTGGGCAGTTAAATGTGAATTGTATAACCACACTCGGCTGGGGGAACTGAGGGCACGTGTAAAGCCTTACTTCATCTCTTTGTTAGAAGGAGCGATCAAGTCTGAGTTCTACTCATAGCAACCTTGAGTGACAGGAGAAGTGCCCCAGAGGGTTTTTCTTGACCGTCATGTTTCTGGAAGCAGAGCATCAGAACTTTTTTTCTTGTGGAGCAGCTGGAGAGGATGGAATAGCACCCTTCTGATTATCAATATCTCACACCAGAAGTATTGAGGTTTGTGGGTAACCAGAGACCCCTCAGAAGAAAGGCCTGATGTTGAAGACCAGCCCCTGAAAGCCCAACTGGATCACACATGTTGCCATCATGGCGTGGAGTTGACCAGGTGGCAGCTGGCGTTTGTGTTTTCCAGGATAGATGAGGAGACAGCATCATCTAATATCCTTCAGCATCTAATACACTCCATCATCTAATATAGAATCGTCTAATACACTCCATAGATATGTCTTGGAGAAGGTGCAGCCAGAGAGAGTGCTCTCTGAGGGCAAAGATGATAAATAGTTTTGCCTCACAAACTTCAGGCATGTTGCCAGGAAGGTCTATTCTCCGGAGAGAAGCACGGTGCTTGGAAAGACAGAGTGTCAGCGAAGGTGAGGAAGACTCTGTACCAGGTGGATCGACAGAGTAACTGCCACAGTGGGCTCTAGTGTGCCAGGAAGTGTGAGGATGGCACAGGATAGAGCAGGGTTCAGATCTGTTGTTCATAGGGTCGCTATGGGTCGTAATATTTGATGGTATCTAACAAAAATATACTCCACCGTTATTTATTGTTTTCTTTCCCTTTCTGTCTTCCAACTCGAATATAAGTTTCATGAGGGTAGAGATTTGGGTTTCTTTCATTCACTGATGTATCTATCCTCAGGGACGGGAGAAGGACATTCTTTGGCATGAATATCTGGGAAATTAATAAATAAAATGGTGACATTAAAGCACTCGGCATAGGTCATAGAATGTGTTAAGTGCCGAGTAGCCAAATTCGTGTAATTATGACGAGCAAAGACTGTGGAAAGCCTCCGGGCAGGGAATAAATAACTGGATTTGTCAAATTCCTTCTGATTTCTACCAACCTTATGCTTGACAGAGTAGAACTAGGATCCACAGAGTTCCAATAGCAGAGTTTTCAGACCACCTCTCTGTCTGGCTCACCTTGGACCTCCATCTTTTGGTTGGCCACTGGACATGCTAACTGGTGACTCTGTGAATTAAGTTCAATCTTGAATTGATTTGCTATCCTGAAGATTCATGTGCTACACAGTTCCTTGGGGCTTGCTCGACTGCTGAGAAAGTGATCACCAGGACTTTGTTTCTGGGGACTGCAGGGCAAATTTGAGCTGTGTTCGAAAAGTTGCCCCACCTAGGAACAGACTCCATGAATAAAATAAATCTTTGATGAGTTCGTCATAAAGTGTTGGTTTGGGGGGCGGGGGGAAGTGACTCTAAATCTCTCCTTTTGTTTTGTTTGTTTGCTGTTGTGACTGTTGTTAGGTACCATCAAGACTATTATGACGAATAAGCAAACAACTCAATGAACAACAGCTCTGAGTCTTGCACTGTGCCCATGATCTCTGTCACACTCGAGCCTGTAGGATAGTAATCACTGTGTCAATCCATCTTGGTGAGGGTCTTCCTTTCTTTCTCTGATACGCCATCTCTCCCAGTCTACTTGTAATTTTGTGCATAAAATGTCCTAAAAAATCCGCAAGTCCCTAGTCTTGGGGGGCCAGTAGGACCCTCACATCTCCTTTCTTGTCTTTAGTTGAAGCCAACCCTGCCTCCCAGTCCTCACTCGTAGGTGACCTGGCACCCACCGTGCTGAGCACACAGGAGGGAGGTGGAGCACAGAGAAGGTTTCTATTAGACTTCTCACCAGGAAGCACACGTATCCCTGTTCCTCCTCTCCTCGTCAAAGGCAGATACTAGGTTCAGTGCATTGATAAAATTAATGACATTTGCAGAGACTTGATGGACTGCAGACCAGGGAGGCTTTGAAGGAAATCCCAGCAAGGACTCCAGAAGGTTCTGTCTTTGGAAGATAACACTGTGTCCCAGACTCAGATGCCCTTGCAGGGAGCCATTGGGTTTTTTGTCTAGAAGGTATAGGGGATGCTTACAGCTTTGTAGCAGTGGGGACATCTGTACATTTATTTATTATTTTTTTTAAGGTAAAGATAACCACTTAGCTCTTATTTACTTTAAGAGCTGGTAAACGAGAACACACTTCTTGGGAACTCAACTTCTAAATGCTGCTCCTGAGTCCCTTGAGTTCTTCAAAGTGGCTTTTCAATCTTGAGCTTTCTGTCCCATGCCAATGCAAGAAATAAACAGATAAATAAATAAAAACCCCCACGGTGCGCTTATTTTTCTTTTTCATTTGGATGGCTGTGCCGCCTCCTCCCAGGTATCCCCTCCTGGGGCTCACTAATCTGTATTTTTGTGTGTGTGCTGCTGAAATGCTATTGTTCTCTCTTCCCTTCCTCCAGCACCTTCACAAACCAGCTTTTCAAGCAGCTGGTAACCTCCCCACCTTTCTTATTAACCCCTGATTACCTAATTCCACACTCCTTCTCTCTCTCTCCGCCTGTCTAAGTAGTCAGATGCGGACTCTGACTCAAGGCAACCCCAAAGGCACCCAGTAGAACAGGCCTCCAGAGGGTTTTCAACACTGAGTGGTGTAGGAGTAGCTAACCCAAAGGCCAGGTCTCTCTGGAAGTTCAAATCCCGCCCCGGTCCTTCAAGAGAGGACGCTGGGCAGTCTCTTCCCATGTACAGCCTCTTGGAAGGTCAGAAATGATTAGATCACCAGTAGATTGCAATGGTTGAGGTTCTGATGTTTCCAGAACAGATGCTCAAGTCCATCTTCTGCAGCAGCCCCGGGTAGGTTCAAACCACCAACCATTCAGCTAGTCCTGGAGTGCTTAACACTTTGTGCCACCCAGCGATTACTTCTTTCAATATCAAAACTCATTCACCGTCACCGTCTCAAGTAGATTCCAAGTCCTTGAGATCTTCCATCAGATTTCCAAAGCTGTAGATCTTTTTTTTAACACTTTTTTTATATGTTTGTATGCAATCATTCATATACATTATGTTTCATCATTTAGTTTGTGTTTTACATAATCATTCCTATACACTGTATTTTATATAATTAATACTATTGACCTATGCCTATTATCACCCCATCTTTTCAAGTCTTCATTGAGTTTATTCCTTTACTCCTTGGCTAGTCTAGTGATTCACCCCTTTTTCTGCACCCTTTCTTTCCTTGACCTTCTCCTTTTGAACATTTATCCATGTCTTGCTCAGTTTACCTCTTATTTTCACAATAGTGATCTTACACAATATTTGTCTTTATAAAACCAAGTTCTTTCACCCAGCATAATGCTCTCTATACTCTCCCATTTTATAGAGTATTTTACAAAATTGTTCCTTAGTGCTGCATAGTATTCCATTGTGTGGATATGCCACAATTCCTCAGTCAATTTTTTTGTTGATGGATATTTGGGCTGCTTCCATTTCCTTGCTATTGTGAATAATAGTGCTGTGAACAGAGGTGTACATATCTCCATTCGTGTCTCAGTTCTGATGTTCTCGTGATGTATTCCTAGCAGGGGAATAGCTAGGTCATATGAGATTTCTATGCTCAGCTTTTTGCAGAAACACCAAACTGCCTTTCATAGGGGTTGTACCATTTTATATAGTCCTATCAACAGTACATAGAACTTCCAATCTCTCCACATCCTCTCCAACATGTATTGTTTGCTGTGTTGTTAAAACTTGCTGCTGCTGCTGCTGCTGCTGGGTTGAGATGGAATCTAATTGTTGCTTTGATTTGCATCTCTTGCTAATGATTGTGAACATTTCTTCGTGTGTTTGTTAGTCATCCAACTGTCTTCCTTTGTGAAGAGTCTTTGGATCATTTTGAGAGTGGTTATCAGTCCTTTTCTTCTCCGGCCCTGTGGTATTTTAGTCACAAGCCCTTTGCCTGAGATATCATTGTCAAATGTTTTGTTCACCCACCCCCCCAGTCACCTGTAGGTGATCTTGATGGGAGAAGACTGCCCATCTTTTTCCCTTGGACCTGATTGTGGATTCAAGGAGCTGGAGACTCATAGTCTTTTTGGTTAGTGATACAACAAGGCTGAGGACTATGGCACCAGGATTCCTGCTTTCCATATACCGAATCTCAAACCTAGCCAATTGCTGGCAAGTCATTGTAGACTCCTGGTGAGACCGTATGTATCAGGGTAGAATTGCTCCATAGCGGTTCCCATAGCTGTGATCTTATTGAAGTTAATTAGCAAGTTAATTTCTTCCGAGGTGTGTCAGGGTGGATTTGAATTGCTAGCTTTTCTGTGAGTAGCTGAGTGCAAACTATCTGGGCCACAAGGGGCCTTTCTCTGTAGTGGGGATCTCAAATTTTCCTCTGCATCAGCAATGCCTGCAGGGCTTGTTAAACCTAAATGTGCCTGGCCTCACTCTCAGAGCTTCTGAAACACTGAGTTTGGGGTCTGTCTTGAGAATCTGACTTTCTCCGAAGTTCTCAGTGAGTTCTGGTAGCTTAGTGGTAAGGAATTGCACTGTCAAAGCAATGATACATGGTTCGAATCTACCCGCTGCTCTGTGGGAGAAAGATGGGCAGTTACCTCCTATGTGATATACTGTCTCTGAAGATTCACTAGAGGGTCGGCTGTGAGTCAGTCTTGGCTCGATGGTTCACAACAACAAGGTTCTCAAGGAGTTCCTGTGGGGCTGCTAATCCAAAGGTTAGTGGTTTGAGTCTTCTGGGCACTCATCAATGGAGAGTCACTGAGAATCAGAGTTGACTCAACAACAGGTTTTTTGTTTTGTTTTATTTTGCTTTGGCTTGTGTTTTTTGTTTTGTTTTTTGCTATTTCTTTTCTATTTAGCTAGATTTACAGTTTCTTCTAACATTTTGAGAACCATTGCTTTAAGCCAAACACCAATAACCTACTGCCATCTAGGGAGTTCTGATGACCTAGTGGATAAGAAGTTGTGTTGCCAACTCAAATGCAGAGAGTTCAAATCCACCAACTGCCATCTTGTTGCTTCTGTCTCACAGAGACCCTCTAGGAGGTAGTAGAATAACCCCAACATTTTTGCAGGGCTGTGTTCCTTTGCTAAGATGTTTGCCTTGTGTTTCTCCCTCTAAGAAACTGGATTTGAACTGCTGACATTCTGTTTAGCAAGTGAGTGTTTACCCAGTGTTCTACTGTCCTCACATCCATTCAGTCTTATGTTGCTATTATTGTTAAGTGCCTTTGAGTTGTAAGCAACTCATAGCGACCCTATGAACGAAAGACCTGGACACCTGTATAACTTTTGTCCTCTCTCCAGGCTCATAGGGTTTCCAGAGGCAAGCTATTATGGAAGTAGATGCCACTCTTGCTCCCAAACTTGTTTTAATTGGGGAGCTCCACTAAACACTGTCCACCATGCGAAACCATTCTCACATTTGACACATCAGTGGCACAGTGTTCAGCTTCACAGCAACCATGAGTTACCTTTGGACAGCAAGTGGACAGACCAGGGCTGTACGACTTAGAAGAATGTTTTACCGAAAGCCATTAAAGACAGGCCAAAGGGCCGCAGATAAGAGTCACCCACCTTTGGCCGAGTCACGTTATAGCAACCCTAAAAAGCAGAGTCCTATAGAGTTTCCACAGGCATAAATCTTTAAGGGGGTGACCAGTCTCATCTTCCTCGCAAATCCCAATGCTTAACCCATGGAATCAGTAGGGAATGACATGTAATAGGGACAAAATAAACATCCCTTGCATTTTAAATAATAATGGTGGTGAAGTCATCATATCTGGTTTCCTCAAAGGGGACAGGTTTCAGGTCACATTAAACCTCAGCAGGCTGTGTGTATCTTGTCAGTCAGAGACTGTACAAGCCCCAGAATACAGAAATCTAATGAATCTGCTGCTGAACTGAGCCAGTTGTAGAGTTTGGAGAATAAGAGAAAACCTGATTCTAAAAGAAATAAAACAATGTGGATCCCACAATCCCAGTGTGCAAAATAGCAAAACAAAGTTACTAGTGGAGTTTGCTTGGCTCCACAGTCAACAGTCTTGGTAACAGCAGCCAGGAAACCAAGAGATGAATTGCATTGGGAATGTCAGCTGTCAGGGACCTCTCCAGAGTACTGAAGAGCAACGACGTCAGGGTGGAGACAAAGTAGCACCTGATCCAGGCTGTAGTCTTTGCAATTACATGCTATGCATCGGAGAACTGGACAGTGACTAGGGATGATAGAAAGAGAATTGATGACTTTGAGCTGTGGTGCTGGAGAAGAGTGTTGACTATACCACGGACTGCTAGGAAAACAGGTTTGTCCTGGAGAGGGTGAAGCCAGGCTGCTCCTTGGAGTCAAGGATTCTGAAGCTTCATCTACATACTTTGGGCATGTTGCAAGGAGGGACTAGTTCTTGGAGAGGGACATCACGTTTGGGAGAGTGGAGGGACAGTGCAGGAGAGGAAGACTCACAGGATAGAGCAGAATTCAGGGCTCTTGTACACAGGGTTGCTATGAGTCACAAACAATTCAAGCAATGATTTTTTTTTTTAATTGGCTTCATGTACATGGGAGCGCTGGCAGCCTAGTCCCTAGGGAGATGGACTGATAACCCCAAACCCACATCTTCCTGGTCGATTGAATCATCTTTCTGACAATTCACATCTCCCACCCACTCTGAAGGAAAAAATGCACAACCTCCTCCCACCCAATTTACAGCTTCAGAAAACCAGTGGAAGATCACCTAGGAGTTCATTCTGACTCCAAGGCAATGAGTTTGTTTTGGGATTTTTGGGGGGGTGATTGTCTTCTAATATGCATATGAAAAGGGGATAATATGTAAGGAACACTGAAGAATGATTGATGCCTTTAAATTGTGGTGTTGGTGAAGCATATGGAATATGTTGTTGTTATGTGCCTTCGAGTCATTTATGACTCATAGCGACCCTATGCACAACAGCCCTAAACCCTGCTCTATCCTGCGCCATCCGCACTGCCTCTGACACACCCATCCCGATTACCCCAGTCACTGAATCAATCCATCTCATAGAGGGTCTTCCCCTCCTGCGCTGCCCCTCCACCCTCCCAAGCATGATGTCCCTCTCCAAGGACCCGTCCCTCCTGGCAACATGTCCAAAGTATGTCAGACGAAGCCCCAGAATCCTTGCCTCCAAGGAGTAGCTTGGTTTAATCCTCTCCAAGATGAATCTGTTTGTTTTCCTGGCAGTCCATGGTACATTCAGTACTCTTCTCCAGCACCACAACTCAAATGCATCAACTCTCCTTCTGTCCTCCCTAGTCATTGTCCAACTCTCTGATGCATAACAAGCGATTGCAAAGATCATGGCCTGTATCAGGCGCACCTTAGTCTCCAGAGAGACACCGTTGCTCCTGAGTACTTTAGAGAGGTCCCTAACAGCAGACTTTCCCATCGCGATACGCTTTTTGATTTCCTGACTGCTGGTGCCAAGAGTGTTGACTGTGGAGCCGAGCAATATACTCTGTGTTAAAAACAAACAAAACAAAACAAAAAACCCCAAAGAAGTGCAGTTGGAGGGTTCCTTCCAGGTGAGGACGGCAGAAATCTCATTTCACATACTTTGGGCATGTGACCAGGTGGGTCCAGTCCCTGGAAAACGACAGCCATCGTGAAGATTGATTGGAGAATTGGAAGATCAGGAAATGAGCTGACACAGTGATGGCGACCACGGGTTCAAGCTTCTCAGAGATTGTGAGGATGATTCAGGACAGGACAAGCTGGTGAGGCTGGCACAGGATGGGGCAGCCTTTTATTCTGTTGTTCCATAGGATCACTACGAGTCCGAGCTGCCAAAACAACAACAGAGATAATGTTGGCCGTAATTGAAATGGCCTAAAACTTCCAGGGAGTGAACTTTGCGGCTGCAACTCTCCACCCTCTCGGGACGCCACCGATTCCTCTCAGTTCTCATGCTTTGCTGTACTCCCAGCTGACGGAGAGCTGGCGCTTCTTTCTCCAGTTGCTTTCAATCCCTTCAGCAGATGGCATCATTCTTAGCGCGTGCGATTAGGACTCGCAACCTTGGCTGCACACCCGCTTCACGCAGGGAGTGTTGGGGAAGATTGATGCCTGCTTCCCAGCCCCAAAGACTCAGATTTAATTGTTCTGGGAGTCCCAGGGCATCAGGATTTTTAAAAGCGTGTAGTTTGAGGTTGTGAACCTTAGGATGAAGGCTGCAGAGGAGCTAGACGAAGAGAGAGGGAAACAATGGGGAAATGAAAGACTTAGTGTCTGAAATTCAGCAGTGCTCCTTAGAGAGCAGAGATACCACAGGGTAAGGGAAGGGTGGGCTGGTAACACAGGATCAATAAGCGTGAAAAAAGGGAGTCTTGAACTCAAAACCAAAGTTGACCTTAATAAATAGTGAAGCTCTTTGCACTCAATGATCGTTTTGTGTGATGTATGCTTGTTTGCCTACCCAATAAAATGAGGTGTGTTTTTCAACTCATTGTGACCTCATGTGTGTCAGACTAGAAGTGTGCTCCTTAGGGTTTCAATGACAGGTTTTTTTTAGAATCAGATGATCAGGCCTTTCTTCCAAGGTACGTCTAGATTGACTCAAACAGCCAACATTTTTATTAATAGCCTCGTGCATTAATTGTAACCAAACCCTTGAGATCTAAGGCATGTGGAGTACTTCATGGAAAAATCTTCAAAAACATACCTCTAATAATAAGAGGACTCATGGCGCAGCGGTTAAAGTGTGTTCCAGGTAACATAATAATTGGTAGTTCAAACTCCCCAACTACTACTCAAGAGAAAGATGGGTAATCTGCTCCCATAACGATCTACAGCTTTGGAAACCCCGCAAGGCAGTAATACGCTGTCATGTAGGGTTTCTGTGAGTTAGAATGGACTCCACAGCAACGAATGGGTACAGAAAAGTTCTGAAAATGTAAAACCTACTTGTTGATTATTCTGTGTGTGCTCATTGCATTTTGTATGACATTGTGAACTTGTCTCCACAAAAAAGAAAATTGGAAAAATGGCTTAATAATAACAAACAGAAATGCTACCACTTACCACTACCACAGTCATCACCAACACCTTCATCACCGCGACAACCGAAACTTAGAAATGTTGCCTAATTGAACCCCATCTCAGGTGCATAGTTTGGACTAGTTCAGTCAAATTGGACTGAAGAAATCAAACTAATTTGAGCTGATTCAGTTATAGCTCACATAGGAAAGTCACAACACAATGAAATATTTGACATGTCGGTCATGTGGAACACTAACAGGAGGGAGAAAAAAAATTTATGGTTTGAAGCCCCGGAATGGGACACTAGGAAGAAATGTAGTGAGCTCCTTCAGGAAGCTAATGTGGGAGACTGGGTAGTCGTCAGAACTCTGGGGTGACGGACATTCATAATCGCATTGTCAGCCACCATCTTTGAGCTGGCCATTGTTGTTTCCAACTCTGCCCATGAAGAGATTTGACTGTTATGTGATGCACACACCGCTCTTACTTTTGGGAGTTTCGAGCCAGGCATCAACCTATTTTTTTTTCTCATTCCAGGTAGTGTTCTGGTTTATCTACATTTTGCAAATTTGAGTTCATTCTGGTGTTGTTTCATCAGTCATGACTCACTGGGGCTGAACCAATTGGGAGCCTTTTTTAGGTGTGAAGCCCCAAACCAGTTGTAATCTTATGCCACCGGCAAATTAAAATGGTCTTGGTGAAATAGCATACTTTCAAGTTCACATATCCCTGTGTACCAGATAAGCAGAGAAGAGTGAGTTAGCACGCAGCTCAGAAGAACAACAAGCTCCAAGCTCTCCCAAGCCCCAATCTAGTGTTTAATCCAAATTCCCCCCTTGTTGTTGTTGTTGTTGTTGTTGCAATATGCCTTTGAGTTGGCTGTGATTTGTAGTGACTCTATGCACAATAGCTCTGAGCCCTCCTCTCTCCTGAGCCAGTCTCCCTCTCTCTGATACACCTACCCTTCTTATCCCAGATATTGTGTCCATCCATCTCATCCAGAGTCTTTCTCTCCTGCACTGTCCCTCAACCCTTCCAAGCATGATGTCTTTCTCCAAAAACTGGTCCCTCGTGGCTACACACCCAAAGCGTGTGAGAAGGAGTCTCAAAACCCTTCACTCCAAGGAACAGCTTAGTTTCACCCCCTCCAGGACAGACTTTCAATTCTCTTAGCTGTCCATGGTGTGTTCAATATTCTTCTCCAGCACCACAACTCAAAGGTACCAATTCTTCTTTTGTTATCTTTAGTCATTGTCCAGCTCTCTGATGCATAGCAAGTAATTGCAAAGACCATGGCCCAGATCAGGTGCACCTTAGTCTCTAGAAGAACATTGTTCTTTTGCCAATTTCTTCAGAGCAACTTACACTTTCTCCTCCTCCCTATTGCCTCTTGATCATATGTTGTTTCATGAAAATTCTGTGGGAGCCAGTTCTTTTTGGTAGAATGACTCTGTGTGCACCTTCCATTTCCTTTAATGCTTCCTGGTTCATTCCATATTCTGCTTATAGCATCCTTAAGTATTGCAGCTCAAGGCTTCAATTCGTTCTTCAGTTTCTTCAGCTTAAGAAATGGCAAGCAAGTTTGACGTTTTTTATTTTCCGACTCTAGCTCTTTGCACAATTTATTAAAATACTTCCCTTTGTCTTCCCAAGTTATTCTTTGAAATCTTCTGTTCAGCTCATTAACTTCCTGATTTTTTCACTTTGTTTTGGCTTGTTGGCGCTGTAGTGCAGTACTTAGAGTCTCTTCTGACATCCATCTCGGTCTTTTCTTCCTCCTTTGTCTCTGAAATGACCTTTTTGCATTCTTCGTGGGTAATGTTGATACCTTCCCAGAGAACGTCTCAGCCTTTGGATTAGCAGATTAACTTGTTATTGAGCCACAAGAGCCCTCTTCAGAAAATACTGGTGGTCAAAAAGTACTGCTTAGCACTGCAATCCCAGAGGTGTGCGGTTCAAATCCACCAGATGCTCTGCTGGAGAAGGAGGGGCAATCTCCTCCTGTACCAGTCAGATCCAATTTGATGGTACACACAAACGAAATAATAAAAATATGAAACTTTTTTTTAAAAAAGTACTGCTTGTTGATGTTATTCGAGTCACATAGGAAGAAGATTGCCATATATTTCTCCCACAGAAATTTGAACTTTGAAATATGAAATTTGAACTATCGATTTTGGGGTTAACAGATTAGCACTTCAGTCACCAGGATTCCTCATGTGATTGTACGAATTCACTGCCATTAAGTTGAGTCGTACTCCTAGAAACCCTATAGAATAGAATAAATCAAACTATTCAGGGTTTCTGCAGATGTAAATTTTAATAGGAACAGACTGCCAAATCTTGCTTCAGGAGAAGGGCTAGTGAGGTTGACCACTGACATTTGGGTTAGCGGCAGAGAGATGTATCGACTGCCAGGGTGCCCTGATGGTCAAGTCTAAATGCAAGTCAAGTTCTCAGGATGACATACACAAGCGATACTAAAACCTGCACTAGCTGAGCCGCCTCCTCTGGTATAGATCAGAAGTGTGCTTTTTTTGTATTCTAAGCAGTTTTTTGACACAATGTTTTGCTTTATTGCAAAACCACAATGTTTTCAGAGGGCTTAAAAATCCAGTTATGACTATAGCTTTGAGGGAAAAGGTCTGCATGGTGCCGGGCAAATTTAATTTTTAGCTTAAAAAAAGTACCACCAAATTCAATTTTTCTCACATTTAGGGATTCTTAGAGTTATATCCAGCTTGCATAACTAGTATTTTCAAGGAAGTGTTACTACGGGGTTATTTTTTTAACACATTTATTATTTATGAAATGCAGAGGAAAAGAGTTGAGAAAGAATTGTTTCGGGGAATATCCTGTAGCTTTTTTATTGTATTCAAAGAAGATGTTCATGCTGTTTTAATTCAAACATTAAAAGTGAAATCTCTTTTTATCTTGACCTACATTTTTTAAAACTCTACGTTAGCCCTTCTTATGAAGGGAAAATGGGGTGGAAGGGAAAGTCCGACTGTGTGTTTCAGCCCCCAGAGTCTGTGGCTGGGCAGGATGATCCCTGGCCATCTGTTTGGGGAGGAACCAATTTCCATCAATCGAGGGTTCATGGCAACTCCACGAGCGTCAGAGTATAACTTTGTTCTGCAGTGTTTCCAGTGGTTGATTTTTTTTTAAGGAGATGGCCAAAGTACTTCTGGAAAAGAAAAAAAAAACCCAAATTACTTCTGGGTGGAATTGAACATCTAGACTGCATGCTAGCGATGAGGTGTGTTAATCATTTCTACCGCCTAGAACTCCAGGGGTTCACAAGAGAAGATGGGGAAAGGATTCTGAATCACACAAGAAGGTTTATGTAAACTACCGCAAAGCAGCAATAAAAACAAACCACTGTCATCAAGCTGATACTGACTCACAGCAAAACCTCCACTGGGCTACGGAAGCTATGTATCTTTATAGCAGGAGATGACCAATGTTTGTCCAGCTGAATTTTCTCTAGTTTGATGCAGTGGATTCAAACTTCCAACCTTTCTGACTCCCTGAACACAGAAATCATGATGTAATAAATGATGAATGTTGCTTTTGACAACTAAAACCTAAAACTTACCTGGTTGGCTGCAACTCATCCTGACCCTCCATCTGGTTTCCAAGTCTTTAAATTGCAACAGGAGGTAAATGTTCATCTTTCTTCCAAGTTGCGGATTCTAATTGATCATGTTAGCAGCATGTTGTTGTTGTTGTTATGTGCCGTCGAGTCGCCTGCGACTCATAGCGACCCTATGTACAA
>NW_006399912.1:4902735-4914805 GCF_000299155.1 Elephantulus edwardii | reverse complement strand
CACACACACACACACACACACACACAGGGAAAGAGAGAAGAAAGGAGGGAGGGAGGCAAGGAGGAAGGGGGATAGAGAGAAACCTTTTCTCCAACACACACACACACACACACACACACACACACACACACACACGGAGAAGGAGGGAGAGAGACCTTATCCAACATATGCGCGCGCGCGCGCGTACACACACACACACACACACACACACACACCCCTTCCTGAATAATTTGACCTGCCTTGTTTTAAGAGTAGAGATCGTGACTGGTTCAAATTGCAGGCTCTGCTGTTAATTGAAGTTTAAACTCACCCAGAATAGAGCACTTTAGAAGAGAAACTTGTGGAGTTACTTCTAAAAAAAAAAAAGCAGACACTGAAAGTGCTAATCTATCTCTATAGGATCAAACTCATTAACAACTACTTGAAAGGCTAGATAGGAACCGTAGGGGGCAGTCGATTTATGTTAATGGGGAAGAAAGAACTTTGGGAAAAGAATGAGAAAAATGAGTAACTAGCTAAATTGGATGAAAGGAAAGGCACTAGATTTTGATTAGACATTGCAATACCTTCATTACGTTAATCAATTATAATTGATGTTATAAACCAAAATGTCTATGAGTGAGTGAATGAAAAACCAGAATGAATGATTTGTCCAGCTTCACTCCAATTAAGACAGTTATTAAAAGAAAAAGGAGAGAGAAAACTGTTGCACAGCTCAAAGCATGCAATCAGTAGACTGCTGAACTGGTGTGTGTTTTATCCAGTATATTCCGAATAGCAAGACCAAAATTTTAAAAGGCACTGAAAAGACAACACACGGAGCGCAGTTCTGGTCTCAAACATGCAGGAGTTCTTGGCTCTCACGTAGTACTCGTGAGAGGAGGAATTAGGCTTTGGGTTTAAAACAGGGCAGCCGGGGGGCCTGGACCACACAGAAGAGGAGCCTCTGGATCCCATCAGGCTCAGGCCGGATGAGTGAATTGATGTGAAAAATATGCAGTGACCAAGAAGAGCGCCAAGGACGAGCCATGTTTATTATGATCACCATTTAAATGGGCTAGTGGGAGATATGGAAGAAACTGTAACTACTATAGAAATTGATCAAGAAACATATTAAGAAAGATGTAAATCAAGCAAATGAACAGTGCTGTGCTATGCTCTTTGTTCGAGAAAATGCTGATGTGCTAGGTGCCCCTCCATTGAGAGGTGGCCGAAACAATGGATTGGTCCTGTGTAGAAGAGACTTTGTACAGTAAGTAGTCTCTTAGTCTTAAAATAGAGTCAAAGGTGAACCCTGCAAACATTTTGAAACTCAGAAATGACCCATGATTTATTCGAGTCCTGAAATGAATTGATTTGTAGATAGGTTCTAAGTTCTTAGGCTAAATGGCATGTTCATTTTTCTTCAACCTTTCGAATAATTTTAATCACATACACACACAGAGAAGCCTCAACAATAAATATGCAAGTACTCTCAATATTAAGTGGTCAACTGATGTTGCAGGTGTGACTAGTAGCTATGTGTGAATCAGTATGGCAGCCAAGTGAGAAAGATTCCTTTCACTTTAATCGGAGGAGTGGAGCCTGCCTTGCAGATGTTAGGTGAGTTAAGGGGAGAGTTAACGGGTCTCTAAGGCGTGCCAGTAGCATTGGCAGGGTTTTCTGGGCTAGCATATCGCTGGTCCACATTCTAGACAGGAGAGATACTATCCTGTACGTCAGCCTCTAATGGAACCCTTGGGTCTGGGTGGCTGGGGACCAATCTGTGCCGAGGTGTAAATACGTCTGCTTTGCTTACACTCAGGCACTGATTGCTTATCGAGGGGTTAATGAGCTAAGTTTGGATAAAGGCAGGAGGGTGTCCTCTCAATGCACCGGGGTGTTCTGCCGGCATCGGGCTGACTGCAGGCGCTTCCTTAGATCTGAGCTTTGCTTGCTGCTCTGGGAGTTCAGCTCCTGTGCACTTGATGGATGCTGGCCTTAATTTGGTGTGTTGCAGTGGTTGCGAGCTGTGGAAGGATATTACCTTAAGGATATTCTTTTGAATATTAAATTAGAATAAATTAAGGCATGCTGCATATTAAGTCAAAATCAGAGTTGAGTAATTGCCTTCCGTTTTATGCCACTAAGTTTGTTGGGAATGCAAGGTATTTGTTTTAATTACCAAGTTGCTGAACTGCCTCTCAATGAGGATCTGCACCAACACAAACAAACTTTTTTCGCGTGGGTGACTTTGGGAAATTTAAATAACACCTGATCGGAAACATTTTATCAGTGGTGTTCCTGTTACCATCACGCTTTTCCTTCATCCAAAATGGACTCATTAACTACCTATGTACCTAGCAACATATAATGCTCTGGGGATGATATTAAGAACTATGCGTTTTTATGCTTAATGGGTTTCTGGACATCATAGTTTACACACTTGATGAGCATAATAAAAGATGTAGCCTAGCGCTGTAAACCACTACCATCAAGTCAGTGCCAACTCATAGAGAAGATATTGAATTGTTCCGTGCGGTTTCGGAGGCTGTAATCTTCCCAGAAGCTGACTGCTACATCTTTCTCCTAAAGAGCTACTGGTAGTTTGAAACGCCACACTTCTGGTTAGCAACCAAGCGCTTCATTTTAATTACCGTGTCATCAGGGGTCCAGCACTATAAAGCTCAGGACTCGTTGACATCGAGTCATAATGGAGTGAGAGCTGACCCTCCGTTGGCTTTTCTAGACTGTAAAAAGGCATAGGAAGGGGCTGCCCTTCTTTCTCCCACGAGGCTGCTGTCAGGTTTGAATCCCCAGAGAGGCATGACCTTGGGGTTGGCAGTGCAGCTCCTTACAGACTGTGGCATCAGAGCTGCCTTCTAGCACTACATGGGAAGCACAAACGTGGCTTCTGTCTTATAACTACAGCAGCTAATGTTCTGGGAACCCAACATTTAATTGATAAAACTAGTAAATTTTAAGGCAAAACAGTTTTTTAAAAGACCTTGCACATTCTGGTGGCCTAGTGGTAGGAAGCTGCACTGCAATCCCAAAGGTATATGGTTCGAATCCACCAGCTGCTCTGCAGAAAAAGGATGAAGAATCTTTTCCTGTGTGATTTACTGCCTCTGAAAAACCACCAGAGAAACAACCATGGGTTAGTTCTGAGTCAATGGCACACGTAACAACACGGCTAAAAGTAGAATATCAATCTGGCAAAGTCTGAATTCTTCACTCTATGCTATGTCATCATGCAAAGCTGGTAAAAATGTGACATCTTTCAAGCTTATAAACCACAAAAGGAACCAAATCTTCTGCTCTTTAGAAAATGTCTACTCATAGTTTTTAAAGCTATGAATCTTTTTTTGTTTTCCCCATGGACAATTGACATTTATTTGTTGATGATTCTGACTAGACATATGTCAAAACCAGCAGAAATTAGAGTCCGTTAGGGAAGCAAGTTCTTGCTGGCAGGTAAAGGTGGTCCATGAAGAATAACTGAAGCATCGTCTTTAAGCTCTTTGGACAAAGAGCCAGTGGATGGACCTGGTCCTTCTTGCCTGGACGGAGGCTCCTGAGGAACTACTCTTGGTTCCGGTACTTGTACTTGATGTGTTTCCACAGCTTCCCTTCATTGATGTGCTCGTAGATCATATCCACACCTTGATTGAACACCTGCTTGAAGAACAGGTTGCCATGGCGATGGTGAGGGTGAAGGTGAAGGTCCTGTGGAATAATAAGGAGTACAAATTCGCCGTGAATGTTGGAGCCGCCATGCTTCCTAACTGGCGAACTCGTGTGACCACACGTAAAGCTATGAATCTTAACACAACCCTGCCTTATCTTTCTCCCTTGGACAATCTGCTACTCTTTCAGTTAGTAGCCCAATGCTTCATCTTCTACACCACCAGCGTTGCTTGCCAAGTCTATAATGATGGAATTAGCCTAAAAATGATGGAATTTGTAGCTGATGATAAACTTGTCTATGACATTTTCAAGAATCCACTCACCAAACATGTTGGCTTTTAAATATCATCAAAATGATGGGTTTCTTTTGAGTTGGTTTTGCACGTCATCGATTCATACTGACCCACAGCAGACCCTCCAGAGGGTTTTCAGAGGCTGCCAATGGTGTGGAAAGAGATTGCTCTTCTTTCCCCTGTGGAGCAGTTGGTGGATTCAAACCTCCAGCCTTTTGAGCTGGTCACACAACTCCTTGACAGAAAGCCACATATAGCTAGAATAAATCATGCTTGGAAAGGGGGAGGGACAGTGCAAGAGAGGAAGACCCCAGATGAGATAGATTAACGTGGTAACTGGAACAGTGAGATTAAGTGTGTCAGAGGCAGAGAGACTGGTTCAGGATAGGGCAGGGATCAGAGCTGTTGGACATAGGGTTGCTATGAGTCGTGGGTGACTCAATGGCACATAACAACATGTTCTGTAACTACCACATTGGGAAATTTTTTTTTACCCTTAAGTTACCGTGAACTTCAAGTGTGATGTTGACAAATGTGTGACGTCTATGTGCTTTCTGCAGCCAAGGTAGACATCAGTAATCAATAGGTTTATCCTCTTCCTGAGTCTAGATTATAGAGCAATGAATGGATATCCAGTGATAATTCCAGTAGCATGGCCAATCAACAGGAAATGGCTTGTAAGATCCAACAGATTTGTCCTCCTTCCAGCAAATCAAAATCAAATGAAATATATATAAGGGCTTATTTTTAGAAGAAAATTTTCTATCAAGAGTCTTAAGAGCCCTCATGACCCAATGTTTATACTCGTGGCTGCTAAACAAAAGATTGGGAGTTCATCTCACCTGGAGCCTCCGTAGGAAATAGACCAGAAAATCTGCTCCCATAAAGATTACAGCCCAGGATACTATGAGGTAGTTCCACTTAATCACACGTGGTCACCAAGGGTCACAGTCAGCTCGGTGCTACGTGCAGCAACACAGCAGAATAGGCCATCACGTTCCTGCTGTTATGTTCCATTATCAGGCATTCATTACATGTAGTTGTCAATTTACAGGACAGATCCTTTTACCTATCGACTAGCCTTCTCTTGTGGCAATTCTTTGCCCTCCTCTGAACTCTATCCTGTCAACAGTGGGGTTTTTACTCCGGTTTACTGTCTACTTACGTATAACTGGGGTGGTGGCAGTGGAAGGACATAACAAGAGGGGGAATAATGCCTAGATTATGGAAAGAAGTACAGTCTTCTCTTTTTCTCCACCAAATATGATACACAAATCACTTCCTTGGTGGCCTAGTGGCAGGAAGCTGCACTGCAATCCCAGAGATATGCGGTTTGAATCCACCAGATGCTCTGTTGGAGAAGGAGGGGCAATCTCCTCCTGTACCGGTCAGATCTGATTTGACAGTATACACACACACACACACACACACACACACACACACACACACACAGAGAAATCACTTCCTGTGCATCTGAGAGTTAGACAATAAATGAGAATTACAGAAGAAGAATTGACGCCTTTGAAGAGCAGTAGTGTTGAGGAAGAGTAGTTCTTGGAGAGGAATACCGTGCTTGGAAAGGTGTAGGGTCAGCGAAAGAGAAGACCCTCAGCTAGATAGATTGACTCAGTGACTGCAGCAATGGGTTCAAGGGTGTCAGCGATGATGAGGATGGCACAAGACAGGACAGGGTTCAAATCTGTGGTTCATAGGGTCATTATGAATCATACTAGACTTGACGGTACCCAACAATGGCGTCTAGAGAAAGAGATGTGAGTGTGTGTGTGTGTGCGTGTAACAGTAGCTGCAGCACATGGGCGCGCGCGCAAACACACACACACACGTTATCTAGGTTAATGAATATGCTATGGATGGAATTTAAAACCGGTTCCAGGGTTTTTCATTAAGAGGATTATCTTGCGGATAGTGGAAGATAAACGTCAAAGTCCTGGTAATTTACTGTCTATTACTGAATTCCACTCCATAAATATATTACTTAATCAAAACTCCGTTTAAATGAGACAGTAAAAATGGCATGGGTAATATTTAAAGTTTACATAATTTATGCTATAGATGGCATTTTTTATAAAAGGCAAAGATAAGATAGTTCCGGCAAAGGGAGGGCTTAGTTACAAACCCTTTGGGAAGGGGGCTGCACTGTGTTGCTATGACCAAGCTGAATTTTGTTAGATTTTTAAAGGCAAAGGCTTAGACTTGATGCCCATATCCCTTAGCAAATCCCAAGAACTTAACAATTCGGTACTAGATAAAGCTCCTTTAATCTTCCTCATGTCACACAGGAAAAACTGATGAGCAAGAGATAGTGAAAATGATGATTCAGGTAAATACTGATGAAGGGAAGAATAATTCTTTGAACTTTGGATGGAGTTCCCCTAAATCTCATCCTTTCTCTTGGAAGGAACCCAAATATTGAATATTCAGAGATCTTCTGTGTGTGTGTGTGTGTGTGTGTGTGTGTGTGTGTGTGTTTAAATCAATTCTCACTCTTCTTTGAAGTATCTCAGAATATTTATGTGTGTATGTACAGAATGAAGAAAGCAGGGGGAATGCTTGCATGTGTATGTGCATTGTGAGAATGGTGCAGGACTAGAGAGAATTTTAGAGTGAAATATCTCAATTACAAAAGGACAAATACTCCATAGGGCCACTGTTGTAAAACGGACTGACATCAGCGTTGAGGGAAGGCAGACAAGGAGGGGAGAAATGATGCGGGAGAGAACTGTTTAAAAGGGGGGAAAGTACAACAATGAATGACTGGAAACCCTAAGTCTCTGTAAACATTCATTAAAATTAATTAAAAAAGAAAAAAACAAAAAAATCATTTTATACTGGTTTGCTCGCAAAGTTCACGTACCTTGGTTTTCCCCATTTCCTTAAACTTCTCCTTCTTCTACCCATCAAATTGTGCAGCCCTGTGATTACCCCTCTGGCATCCTCACCCCTCTGCTCCTACCCTCCACCCCCCTTGGATCCTCATATACATTTTATCAGTTACCATTCTATTTCTACAATAATGGTCTTATACAGTATTTGTCCTTATGGGCCTGAGTTAGTTCATAATGCTCTCTCCAGTCCCTCCCAATTTAGATAATGCTTTTCAAAATCATTACTGATGCATGTTGCATAGTATTCCTTCGTGTGAATGTACCATAATTTCTCAGTCCAATTGATTGTGGTTGAACATTTGGGCTGTTTCCATGTTCTTGCAATGATGAACAATTGGTATACAAATCTCCATTTGTGCCTCAGTTCTCTTTTTCTCGGGGTATATTCCAAGCAGTAGAATAGCTGGGTCCTATGGAATTTCTGGTGCAGCTTTTGGAGGAAAGGCCAAACTACCTCCCAGAGTGGTTGTGACATTTTGCAATTCCACCAACAGTGTGTGAGAGTTCCTATCTCTCCACATCATCTCCAACATGTGTTACTTGGTGTCCTGTTAAATTTATCCACAGCTACTGGGGTGAGAGTGACAGCGCAGGAGAGGAAGACCCTCAATGAGATGGATTGATTCAGTGACTGGAGTAGTGAGGGTAGGTGTGTCAGAGACAATACGATCAGCACAGGATAGAGCAAGGTTTACGGTTGTTGTGCACAGGGTCACTATGAGTCTCAGGCGACCCGATGACACATAACAACAACTGGGGTGAGATGGTATCTCATTGGGGTTTTGATTTGCATCTCTCTTATTGCCAGTTATTTTGAACATTTCTTCGTGTCTGCTGGCCATTCAAATATCTTCCTCTGTGAAAAGTCTTTCCATGTCTTTTGCCCATTTTATAATTGTGTTATCAGTCTTTTTCTTGTGGAGGCCCTGTAGGATTCTGTAAACTTTTGATATGAGACCCTTGTCTGAAACGGTATTACCAAATGTTTTTTTTCCCATCCACTAGGTTTTCTTTCTACTCTGTTGGAAAATATTTTTGATGCACACATTTTTTTTAATTTTTATTTTATTATTTTGTGTGTGTGTACCATCAAATCAGATCTGACTGGTACAGGAGGAGATTGCCCCTCCGTCTCTGGCAGAGCATCTGGTGGATTCGAACTGCATATCTCTGGGATTGCAGTGCAGCTTCGTGCCACTAGGCCACCAGAGCTCACCAGCGCACAGAGATTTAATCTTCAGCAGGTCCCATTCATCAGTTTTATCCTCTCTTGTTTATATATTTCTGGCTTTATTTGTCAGCTATTTTATAACATGAGCTAGGCTGCCTAAGCTTGATCCTATCTTACCTTTTACCTTTATAGTTAAGGGCTCTGATCCACCTTTAGTTGGTTTTTGTGTCTGGTCAGAAGTATGAATCCTGCCTCAGCTCTCTGCAGGAAGTAGTCCAGTTTTGCCAGCACCATTTCTTGAAGAGGTTGTCATTTCCCCATTTGAAAAGTTTTGTTTCCTTGTTGAATAGCAGGTGGCCATAGTTAGATGGATTAATTTCTGGGTTCTTGATTCTATTCCATTGGTGTACGTGCCTATTGTTGTGCCAGTACCATGCTGTTTTGGTTATTACAACTGTGTGGTAGTTTTTGAGATCAAATTTCATTCTTTTGTGCATAGAGTTGCTGTGAATGAGAACTGACTCAATAGCACCTAATAATAATAATAATTATAACAACAACAACAACAACGGTAACTTGGACTGAATTGTGGACAGGAAGGACCGATCCTTGGAGAAGGATATCATATTCAGAAGGGTGGAGTGACAGAGTCGGAGAGGAAGAACCCGGATGAGATGGATTGATACAATAGCTGGGACAATGGGAGTGTGTTGAAATCAATGAGATTGTCTCAGGACAGGGGAGGCATCAGAGCTGTTGTTCATACAGTCGCTATGAGTTATAGGGGACTTGATGGCACATATAAACAACAACAACGTCTTCATAGACTTCATAACCCTTTTACTTGTAATTGTGAGCTTTCAAAATAGAGTCTTTGAAGAAGTTTGCGAAGTCAATATGCCGTCATGTTGAAGCAGGGGGAAATGCTTTGGCACAGCTGAAAGTGAGAGGAAGAGAAAGATGGCAGACGTAGTGACTAATATGCTTGACACCTTCATTGTGTCAGAATGTCTGAAGGACTTCTGATAAATGAAGACCTCCCTGGAGAGACCAGTAGAAACCAGTTGCCGTTGATGTCACTATTCTCCACATGATTTGCAGTTACTCCCTATTGATCGTTATGCCTTTCTTCCCTGATGCTTCTAGTAGACACCAGCCCCCAACATTAAGGTTAGAAGCTGAACTCATGAACATTTGTGTTACCCAGGGACTCCAGGCATGGGGAAAAATCTTTATTGTGCCTTGTTCCCAATCCATTGTCCAAGAGTAGAACTAACTTCAAATGGCTTCTGCAAATGAAAGTCTTTCTGGGTGAGAACAAAATGTAGCAAACAATCTGAAGTGCCAGAAGACAGGTCTGGGCCCCTGGTCAGTCCATGTGGGAGGTCCATATCACCACGCGCTTTTGTGAGATGTGTTATGGCTGAATAAAGCACACTTGTTGCCCAGCAACTCTTAAAATTGAATGGAGAAGCTAGAGTGAGGTACCTGAATGACATGACAGTGGATGCTGTCAGTGGCTTGACTGTTGTTGCTATGTACCATCAAGTCAACTACAACTCATAGTGACTATGAACAATGGCTCTGAAACCTACCCTGAGTCAACCCATTGCCCGAGTCACTGTGTCGATCCATTTCATCAATGATCTTCCTCTTCTGCGTTGACTCTTTATACTCTCAAGCATGATAACCTTCAAGGATTGGTCCCTCCTGGTGATATGCCCAAACTATGTGAGATAGAGCTTCAGAATCTTTTTCTCCAAGGAGCAAACTGGTTTCACTCTCTCCAGGACAGACTGTCATTACTTAACAATTGTTGCTAATGAAATACAACTATTTAGTCTCTACAGAACTTGCTTCGCTTAGCTGAGAGTGGCTTTCATGAAAGGCTACACAATTCCTCCAAGAAACATTCTGCAATTCATAACAGCCAGGGGTGCAAAAAAAAAGGCTAATTGTCTTACCTCCAGGTGGACAACTTGGCTGTGCATTTCACTCTTCACAATATTATGACTATCGATAAAGGGTACTTGATGGTACGAAGCTTAAGGGCTGAGCTGATGACAGAAAGGTTGATGGTTGAAGTCTGCACAGCAATTTCTCAGTAGAAAGTCTTGATAATTTACTTCTATAAAGATGCTAGCCTTGGAAACCTTATGGGACAGATCTGCTCTATCACTTGGGGTTGCTATGTTTCACAATATACTTGACAACTCAAAACCTACTTATTACCATTGAAATGGAACAGACTCATAGCTTGTCCTCCATCGGGCTTTCTGAGACTGTCAGTGGAGACTGCTCATCTTTTTTCCTCAGAGCAGGTGGTGGATTTGAACTGCCTGCCTTTGGATTGGCAGCACAACTCTTTACCTACTAGGTTACCAGGGCTCCTGATATATTGACAGCACTGAATAACAATATGAGTTGGGCAGAGCTTGGATATCACTAGAGTCACCTCCTTACTTTGCTACCTTTCTGTATCTACAGGTAGAAGATAGTGTTATGTTCCGGTGTAATTTTGAAATCTTAGAAAATGTGGATACTTTAACAGACTGGGCTTTGTACTCAGGTTGAATCTTGAACCACTCTCAGACTCTTTAAGGAATCTGGTTACAAAGGTATCAAGGAGTTTTGGCGTAGAGCAAATAGTTAATGTTAACAGTTGGAATTCACCTGTAGATATCTTGGAAGAAAGACCTGGTGATCTATTTTCGACGTCCTTTAAAACACCAAACAGTATGATTCTTACATTGATGTACATGAAATCATTGGGAGTTGAAGTGACTGTAAAGGCAGCTTGTTGACTATTCATCTTGGCCTCAAAATATAAGAATCCAGATGAATCACTTGATTTAACATGCAATTTTCTGAACAATGCCACCTTTCTGTGCCTTTGAATACATCACCAAATTTCCCTTTTATGTGAATATTGGGTCTTTGTAAACTGGAAGAGAACTTTCAGATCAAAGGGCATTGGATATAATTTGTCAGGATCCAATTAGTGAGAGCAATAGATTAGTGATGTCTGAATCCTGGGTGGATGTGGATTCTACAGCACTCAGCAATTCTGTCCACAAGAATGAACTCAAGCTGAGAATTGGCTGACTACAGCTTTGAGGCCTCTTTGCTCTTCTCGGGTGAAAAGGGTCATGACTTTTAGCATTTATTCTTATCTTAACATTCTGCCTGGCGTGTTCTTATGCATTATTCAGGCTTTGTGAGGACCAAGAAGAGAGAGATCAACTCTGTACCCAGAGATTCTTTACCGGGTTCACCCAGACATGGGTGCTTAGTGCGTCTGGATGAGAGTGTGGTTGAAAGGAAGCTGTGACCTCAGGTTGCTTAAGAAAGCAAATTGATAAGAAAGTTCCAGTTCTGCCACTTCATGGTCACATGTCCTTGGGCAAGTCCTGTCACCTTTTATTATGATCGCGATTATGTGTGCACCATGGGTCTCCAGCCTCACAACCTATCTAGAGCTAGAGAGTGAATTTAATTAGTCAAAACAGTCCCATTAATGAACATAACAGTGTGTGTGTATGTGTGTGTGTGTGTGTGTGTGTGTGTGTGTGTGTTTTTCTTTCATTCCAGTCTGCAATGCAATTCTATACTTTCCCCCTTCTTCTACTATTGTTTTCCAGTTAATTCTGACTCAATGTGACCCCATGTTTAGGGCAGAACTGCTTCAGAGATTTTCCAAGGGTTTGGACTTTTAAAGTCTATCCCTAGGTTTGTCTTCGAGTGCCAGTCTTTTGACTGATAGTCAAGAATGTAACCATTTGGGTCACCCAAGGACTAAAATATATGCTACTTCTGAACAGCCCTATACAAATATCAGCCTAATGGTGCCAAGATTGACTGATTTAAATATGTGTCGATATATTTATAGTATGTTGTTGTTATGTGCCTTCGAGTAGCTTGTGATTCATAGCAACCCTATAAACAATAGCCCTGAAGCCTACTCTAACCTGTGTCAACGTTTCTGTGTCTCACTCACTTATCCTCATTACCCCAGTCACTGAATCAATCCA
>NW_006399912.1:4882191-4902485 GCF_000299155.1 Elephantulus edwardii | reverse complement strand
CCAGCACCACAGCTCAAAGGCATCAATTTTCTTTCTATCATACCTAATCACTGGCCAGCTCTCTGATGCAAAGCACACAATTGTGAAGACCATGGCCTGGATCAGGCACACCTTAGTCTCCAGTATGACATCATTGCTCTTTAGTACTCTGGAGAGGTCCCTGACAGCCGACTTTCCCAATGCAATTAGTCTCTTGCTTTCCCATTGATATGGAGCCAAGCAAACTAAAACTGTTAGCAATCTCAGTCTCTTCACCATCTATCATGTGAATATATTTTTTTTCTTGATGTTGGGCTTCAATCCATATTGAAGGCTGCAGTCTTGACTTTCCACAGCAAGCGCTTCAGGTCCTCCTCAGTTTCAGCAAGCAGGGTTGTGTCATCTGCATAACGCAGGTTGTTGATGACTCTTCCTCCAATCCTGATGCCACATCCCTCCTCATATAGCCCAGCCTCCTGGATGATTTGTTCTGCATACAGATTGAAAAGGTATGGAGACAGAATATATCCCTGGCTTATACCCTTCCAGATTTTGAACCATGCAGTGTTTCCTTACTCCATTCTGACAACTGCCTTCTGGACCAAGTATAAATTTCGCATAATCATAATCAGATTTTCTGGGATTCTCGTTCTTCTCAGAGTCAGCCACAGTTTACTGTGATCCACACAGTCAAATGCCTTTGCATAGTCAATAAAACACAGATAGACCTCCCTCTAGAACTCTCTCCTTACAGCCAAGATCCATCTAACATTAGCTATAATATCCCTAGTACCACAGCCTCTTCTAAACCCAGCCTGCACATCTGGCAGTTCTCTGTTGATGTACTGCTCAAATCATATTTACAGTGTACATATTGTGTATACCATCAATTCCACCAGAGTTTGCTAATTTTATATATATTATGTATATGTATGTGCATATATATATATAATGTTTGTAATTTGGAAGCAGGAGTGGCATCCACTTCCTAAAGCACATGCCTCTGGAAACTATGAACACAGAGAAATGGCGAGAGTTATAGTACAGGATTCAGGTCTTTTGTTGATAGTGTCACTATGAGTGCTCAACTTGATAGCATTTAATAACAACACTATTCATAATACATCTTGTTGTTTTTGTTAAGTGTCGTTGAGTCATAGCAACCCTATGAATGAAAGACTTGAACACTTGCATAAATTTCATTGTTTCTCCAAGTTCATAGAGTTTCCAGAGGCAAACTCTTTCTGAAGTGGATGCCACTCCTGCTTCCAAGCTTATTTTAATCAGGGAGCTCCACCAAACACTGTCCACCATAGGTAACCATTATTGCATTTGACACATCAGTGTCACAGTGTTTAGC
Organism: Elephantulus edwardii; assembly: GCF_000299155.1. Lineage (NCBI taxonomy): Eukaryota > Metazoa > Chordata > Mammalia > Macroscelidea > Macroscelididae > Elephantulus > Elephantulus edwardii. The sequence goes on along the minus strand of NW_006399912.1, from coordinate 4,901,146 downwards.
ATCACAGCAACACAAGTTACCTCTGTACAGCAAATGGACAGACCAGTGCTATGCCACTTAGAAGAATGTTCGACCAAAAACCAATTAAAACCAGGCCTGAAGGCCGTCGATTAAAATCACCCACCTTTGCCTTGGTAGCATCGCTTTCTATCCACTAGACCAAAAGAGCTCTCTCTCTGACTCGCAGCAATTCTATGATCAACAGACCTAACCCTTGCCCTATTCTATGGCATCCTCACAATCCGAGACATGCTCCAGGACATTAGCCTATGGCATTAGCTATCTTTGTTTTCGCATTTCCTTTTTTATATGTTACACATCATGTAAAAATCAAAACAAAGTCATTGCTATCGATTTGGCACCACCTCAAGCTGACCCTCCAGCAGATTTTCAGAGGCTGTAAATTGGCCTGGGGGAGATTGCCCACCTTTCTACCTAGAGCAACTGGTGGATTTGAACTGCCAGATACACATGGCCTTTTGATTAGCAGTACAACTCCCTAAAGACTAAACCACTGGAGCTCCCTAACAGTTATTTAGATCATTGCAAAATTTATCAGGTCATTTGCTCACCGCTATTTTAACTCTTTAGATTACATCTCAATGTCAAGAAAACAAATATTCTTACCACTGGATCGATAGGCAACATCATGATGGAGGAAGAAGAGATTGAAGCTGTCAACAAGTTCACCTTACAGCCACAATTAACACCCTTGGTACCAGCTGTCAGGAAATACGGAGACACATTTCACTGGGAATATCTCCAGTTAGGGACCTCTCCAAATTATTGAGTGGTAAAAATCTGTGCTGCAATCTAGAATGCATGTGAGTCAAAACCACCAGTTTCTCTGCAGGAGAAGGATGGGCAGTCTCTTTTTGTGTGATTTACTTTCTCTGAAAACCCACTGGAGAGTCAGCTATGGGTTGGTTCCAACTTGACGGCACACAACAGCAACAACATAAATATAATCTATGTGATATATGTGTGTGTGTGTGTGTGTGTGTGTGTGTGTGTGTATGATCTCTAGTGTGGTAAACTAGTGGTTAAGGAGGTGTGCCACTAATCTAAAGGCAAGTGGTTCAAACCCATCTGCTGCTTCATAGGAAAAAGATGATCTATCTCCACCAATACCCCGCACCCCACTCCACCCCCCACCATGGTGTGATTTATAACCTCTGAAAATCTGCTGGAGTCTTAGCTATGAATCTGTTCTGACTCAGCAGTAATTAGTTGTTTTTGTTGTTTATGTATCGGTATATTTGAAATTATTATGAGCTGTCTGTTTGTGGTTTTGAACTTTTGTAAATAGAAGTTATTGACCAACTCTGAGACATTTGCCACTTTGAGACACTCTGATCAATGTGTCAAAGTGCCCCTGTTGGTCTGTGGTCTTTCCAGAACCTCTGGGGTCTAATCTGCACACATATTTGTTTGACTCAAGATTTGTCTTATAAATGTTTTAACTTCCCTGCCTCTTAGATGGATAGTGCTAGATTGAGTGTTGACAACTATTTCTTGTGTACTTATTTTATTTGGCTTTTTAAAACAAAGGAGCAGATGTTATAAATATTTTAGATTTGTGGGGCCATATGGTCTCTGTTGTAACTACTCAATATTGCCATTATAGCATGACAACAGCATATTCTAAAACATATGATCATGATTGTGTTCTAATAAAACTTTATTTACAAACACTAACCAGAAGGCCAGTTTGGCCTGCTGTCTACACATTGCCTCGTGCTGTAAAGGAAGCATTCTACACTCATTTCCCCAGTACACTACTAAGGATAAGCCCTTATCTAGAGTCACATTTAGCTTGATACCTGGATGGTACTCTGTTCTGGGTGAAATTTTATTTCTTCAAAAAAGTCCTAACCTCTAGTACCTGTGAATGTGACCTTGCTTGGAAATAGGAACTTTGCTGCCATGGTCAGTTTTCAATAGGAACCAAGAATCTTTCTGTTAGTACCTGAATACTTAACAATTATACTACAAAACAAAAGACAAAGACCATTTCCATTGAGTCAATTCCTATTTGTAGCAACCCATAGGACAGAGTAGAATTGCCTTCTGGGCTTGTCAAGGCTGTAAATATTAATGAAAGCAGTCTGCCACTTGTTTTTGCAAGAGATAAGGCTGGTGGGTTTGAAACCACTGGCTTTTTGATGGACAGTCAACAACGTGTCCCTTGGAGTCTTTCTTTAAAGGTTAGTATTTAAGTCTGGCTTTTTTAGCCATGTGAGTCTGTCTTTGAATTCAAGACCTACCACTTCTTAGTTTGTGTTGTCTTGAACATGTTTGCTATCCTCTCTTTGGCTCCAGGCCCCTGATCTGTAAACCAGGAAAGTAATGTCAGAGCCTAGTTAGAGAAAAATTAGGAAGGTTTAACTGATAAGGTCTGTTAAGCTCATAGCACATTTCCTAACACTTAGTGAGGGTTCAATAAATGCTAGCTGTGCTTGTAATTTTCGTTGTGGAGATAGAGTTTCAAACATCACCAGCACTTTGACTGTATTTAGGAATGTGCCATCGTTTTCATTCCAAGGCTTTTCTTGTTATTTAGTGTTGTATTGTTGATTTTTATTTGGAACTAATGTCCCCTTTTCCCACTAGTGGAATGTGATTGAACATTCCTTAAAATATAAGATTATAATGACACCTGGGTGTGAATTTGAAAACGGAGCCTTTTGAATCTTAATTGCTCTCTCTGATTCCCTGAGAGCAAGAGCAGATGGGGATGTGGAGCTTCTGTCTTCAATGAGCCTTGTTTCAACTGTCTGGAAACATATGTTCTTGTTTAGGAAGGTTGCAAGAATGCGCATAAGTAAAGAGAAAGGAGACGCAGGATGAGATGAATCCCCTGGTACTTGAAGGAACTTCGTCCTTGTTTCCTTTCCTCCTCACTGCACCTGCCATTGTTACAGCAAGGGGGCACAAATCTGTCATTGGCACCATGGGCGAGTTATCATGTGTCTTAGGGAGCTCTGGTGGCCGGGTGGTAAGAAGTTGGCCTTCTTAATAAAGGCATGTGGTTCACATCCACTGCTGCTCTATGGGAAAAGGATAGCAATCTTCTCTGGTATAATTTACTGCTTCTGAAAATCTGCTGGAGAGTCAGTTATGATTTGGTTTCAAGTCTACACAACAATAATCATTTAGTGCTGCTATAAAAGAAATATACAAGTGGATGGTTTTAATAAATAAATTTATTTTCTCACAGTTTAGAAAGAAGTCTAGATTAAGGGTACTAAATCTAGGGGAAGAGTTTCTCTGTGTGTCCATTTGGGAAGAAAGTCTACCCCCCTTCAAGATATGTGAGTTTGAAAACTTTTTTGTGGAAATTTCCATGGATCAATCATACACAAGGTCTAGGAGGTTCATAGCACAGGGATCATGGGTTCAAAGATGGACTCTGATCCCAGCTCTTCCTTCTTGATGATATTTCTCTTCTTGGGTTTCTATCATCTTAATTTGGTATCTTCAAATGGTGATTCAAAATGCAACCTAATACTATAGATTTTCTCATGCTTTTTTTAATATAACTGCCACTAATCCTGTATCATTAACATCGTTGTTGTTGTTGTTAAGTGCCATCAAGTCATAGATGACCCATAGCAACCCTATGAATGAAAGTCTTGAGCACAAATCTTTCATCTTTTCTCCAAGTTCATAGAGTTTCTGGAGGCAAGCTTATTTTGGAAGTGGATGCCACACGTGCTTCCAAATTTGTTTTATTCAGGAGAGCCACAAAAAGCAGACCTGATGGCTGAAGGCCCAAGGATCCAAAGCCTTTTTAAATACGAGGCCAAATCCTCACAAAAGGTCATGCCCTGTTGTGAACAAAATCCACACCCTAGTCTCAACCCCAAACCAGAAAACACACATCATAGAGATTAAGATTTACAACACGTTGGTTAAATCACATCAAATCACAAAAAGAAAGACAATTACATAATCATGACTAAGACAAGTTGACACATAATCTAAAGGAACAAAATTCAATCCATAACATGTTGCTTCTCTAAGCCTCAGAGTTCTGAGAGTGATTCTTAATGTATACTGTAGACTTGAAACCAACCCAGAGCTGACTCTCCGGTGGGTTTTCAGAGGCAGTTAATCCCTTGGGAAGAGATTGTCCATCTTTCTCCTGCGGAGCAGTTGGTGACCTCAAACTGTGTGTTTCTGGGATTGTAGTGCAGCTTCTTGCCACTGGGCTACCAGAGTGCCCTTGAGAGTGCTTGTTGTTGTTATGTGCCGTTGAGTCATTTGCGACTCGTAGTGACCCTATGTACAACAGCCCTAAACCCTGCTCTATCCTGTGCCAAGTGTGATTACTAGTTATTTAATTAGATAGTGTCCTTTGAGAAATAATGATATGTTGTTGTTAAGTGCCATCGAGTTGCAGGCAACTCCTAGTGACCCTGTGAACACAAGTCCTCAATACTTGTGTGACTTTCATCCTTTCTCCAGGTTCATAGGGTTTCTGGAGGCAAGCTATTACGGAAGTGGATGCCACTCCTGCTTCCAAGCTTATTTTTATCAGGGAGCTCCACCAAACATTGACCACCATGAGTAACCATTAATGCATTAGACACATCAGTGTCACAGTGTTCAGATTCATAGCAACCACAAGTTACCACTGTATGGCAAGTGGACACACCAAGGCTATACAACTGAAACAAAATAAAGCAAAAGAAACAAGCAAATGCAAATATGTACTTTGCCAGGGTGAAGCCACATGCTTGAAACAAATGCTAACTTCCTTTTGGAAAGCCAGCCTTTAAGTGGAGACCAACTTCTTGACAATGAGGATGAAGCCATTGTCCTTTGACTGAGCCTTTGAATAAATATATATCCTTAACCCATCAGATTTTCATCTTTTGATCCAGTCACATGGTGAAAATCAAAGATAAAGGGCTAGTGAAACCATTTAGTCTGTATCACACCAACTCTTACCCTAATGCTAACGCTAACTAAACACACACACACACACACACACACACACACATAAATAAATAAACCAACAAAAATACAAAGAAACATACATGTGTCCTGTGTATCCTAAAAAAAAAAATCCCAGTCAATTCCAGCTAATAGTGACTGTATAGGACACAGCAGAACTATCTCAGGTTCCAAGCCTATAAATCTTTACAGATTCAGGCTTTCATATCTTTGCCTTTTGGAGGGTATTCTAAATACTGACCTTTTGGTTCACAACTGAGTGTTTTGTCCACTGTGCTATCAAAGTTCATATGTACACCTAACATAACACCAACTAATTAATATGTATATATGAATATATGTGTGTTTAGATGACTATCTATATACGTGTTTTTGTATATATAGCTAGATAGGTGCCAGATCACATGTATGCATGAATGGATAGATTGATGGATGCATGGGGAAGTAACAGAATGGGTGGGTATCATGATGGATGCATGAAGGGACGGATGAATGAGTATATGCCTGGGGGGATAGGTGATAAAACAGTGTTACCAGAAACTTATTTCCCGTAATAATTTTTTTAATGTTGCCTTCTCCATATAGCAGAGAATACCCTTACAATTCATAAAAGAAAGTAATAACTGAGACTTAAATACCAGCAATGTCTTTGATTAGCCCAAGTCAACACATTCTTCCAGTCATAAACCAGTAACATCATGGTGGTGGTGGTGTTGTTAAGTGTCGTCGAGTTGTAGACAACTCATAGTGACCCTATGAATGAAAGACCTGAATACTTGTATAACTTTCCTCGTTTCTCCAGGTTCATAGGGTTTCTGGAGGCAAGCTATTTCTGAAGTGGATGACACTCCTGCTTCCAAGCTTATTTTAATCAGGGAGCTCCACCAAACACTGTCCACCATGGGTAACCATTATTGCATTTGACACATCAGTGTAACAGTGTTTAGCATCACAGCAACACGAGTTACCTCTGTACAGCAAATGGACAGACCAGTACTATACCACTTAGAAGAATGTTTGACCAAAAACAATTATAACCAGGCCTGAGGGCCACAGATTAAAATCACCCACCTTTGGCTTGGTAGCATCACTTTCTATTCACCAGGCACACAGAGCTCTCTCGTTGTTGTTGTTGTTGTTAAGTGCTATTGAGTCGTAGACATCTCATAGTGACCCTATGAACAAAAGACCTGAACAATTGTGTAACTTTCATTATTTCTTCAAGTTCGTAGAGTTTCTGGAAACAAGCTATTACAGAAGTGGATGCCACAGAGTCAAAATACTGCTGATTTTCAGTGTGGGAGGGAAGATGAGTAGTTTCTTTAATCCTGGGTTGACTGGAGAAAGCAGAGTTGCTGTGGAATAGGAGAAAGTCAACTTCCTGAAGGATGGGATTTAGGGTAAAACAGAAAATCAACCGTATAGGACATCAATTGTAAAAGGAAAGAGTAAGGACCATAGACAACTTCAAACCAGCTTCCTCCTCCGAAATGTAATATTGCCTCTTGTTATTTTTTTGGCATGCATTGTAATAATATGTGTAGCAGATGCCTTTCAGACTCTGAAAGTTGAACTTTCAGAAAAGAAGTCACAAAGGCTCAATTTCAGAATATAGAAACCAGCTTCTAAGAAACACCTTTATCAAGAGACAGACTCAATTTCGCAACACACACCTATAAAGAAAAGGGGAAGGAAAACCAATGTACCAGTTGGTTTTCAATCTTGGCTCACCTTTTGTTTCTTCCCATCATTGAAACAGGCTCTGTTGATAGCTTTTACTTATTCAGGGAATTTTTCCAATACCTTCTGCATTTTTCTGCCTCTGCTCAGACCATTCCTTCCACCTGGTTGAAATGTCATTTTCACTTCATCTGCCTGCTGAACTGTTCTTTCTTCAAAGCCTAGATTCATTCTCTACTTCAATAGAACTGTCCCCGGAAACCTATCTTCACCCTGGCAGAACCATGAGTCCCTCTGCATCTCCTAACCTCATGTACACGCTTGTTTATTATCACATTGAATTGCAGTCATTTGATTCAATGCCTGTTTCCCTCCCTATCAATACTCCCCTCTCCTCACTATGCCACGTGCATACTGAGAACAAGGATAATGACTCAGGAGTCTGGTGTACCCAGTGGCTGGCAAAGAGGAAGATGTTCGATACATGTTTGATGACTTGAATTGGAACAGAACATGCGGACATTGTATTTAGCAATTCTTTTCCTTGGTTTAGAAAGTAATATGTGGGTTCTTGTCGATGTTGGTGATGGTAAAGTTGCTGTTGTTGATGATGTTGTTGTTGTTAATATTGTAGTTGTTGATGATGGTTATGGCTCCTCTTGATGATGTTCTTGTTACTGTTGCTGAGATTATTGTTGTTGGTGATGTTACTGTTGTTGTTGTTACTGAGAGAATTGGGTTTTTTTGCTGGCTGCTTTCCAGTCAGCATCTTGGTGATGATGCCAGTTCCTTGAAGAGTAGAATACCTTGTGCCATCCAGTGCCATCTCCATAATTATTTGTAGGTTGAATCATTGTAGTCCAAAGATTTTCATTGCCTGATTTTCAGAAGGATGTGTCAGGCCTTTTCTCTCAGTCTTTATTAGCCTAGAGGTTCTGCTGAAACTTGTTCAGCATTAGAGCGACATAAAAACCTCTTCTTCCAGATGGGCAGTGGCTGTGTATGCGTTAGGCTGCTGGGAAATCGATTTCCAGTCTCCTACACAAAAGGAGAGATGTTTACCAATGAACTACAAATGCCCCCAGAATATGTAGGCGAGGAGATTTACTGCTGTAATATTAAGATAATGCAATATACATACAGGTGCTTGGTGTCTTAAGGAAAGACTCAAGAGTTTTCCAGTGATGCAGAATGGGAAGAGAAGTAGGCTAAGTTGAGACTAGAGAGAGAATTGGATGTGGGAATGACTCTGGTAGCTTCTCTGGTACAGAAAAGGAGTGAGACATGGAAACTTGAGACTTGAGATGGTGACTTTCATTTAATACCCTCATCACAGGGTCTCTATCCAGAGCAGGTGTCTGTGCATATATTGCCTCAGAATTTTTCCCCCTTTTACAGAGTTTTAAAAAGACGTATGATTAAATGAATCATAATAAAGTCACCCATTCTTCTGAGGGGTTGGAATGAAACCTCTCATGGACTGGAAACAGGTGTAATTATTCATTATTCTTCCATGGGTGCAATGGTTACACACTCAGCTGTTAGCTGTAGGGTTACCAGTTCAATCTCACCCAGCTCCCACCATTACATTAGAGAAATACCAGATGATCTGCTTTGTATAGAGCCAAAGAAACTGTATGAAAGCAATTTGGTTTTGTTCTTTTGGGTAGCTGTGAGTTAGAATTGATTGGACAGGATCTACCAACAGTTGTTGTGTAGCTCTGAGTCAGAACCAACCTATAGCTGACCCTCTGGCAGGTTTTCAGAGGGAGTTAATCACACAGGAAGAGATTGCCCATCCTTCTTCCTCAGAGCAGGTGGTGGCCTCAAACCGTGTGCCTTTGGTAGTGCAGCTCAGCTTCTTGCCAGTATGCCACTAAAGCTCCCTCTACCAACAGTAACAACAACAATTTAACTAACAACTTTCTGTTGCTATTGTTATGTGCTGTTAAGTCACCTATGACTCATATTGACCCTGTGTACAACAGCCCTAAACCCTGCTCTATCCTGTGCCAATCTCACTGTCTCTGACACAGCTACGTCCCTTTACTCCAGTCACTGAATCAATCCATCTCATCGAGGGTCTTCCTCTCTTGTGCTGTCCCTCCACCCTCCCAAGCAGGATGTCCCTCTCCAAGGACTGGTCTCTCCTTACAACATGTCCAAAACATGTCACACAAAGCTTCAGAATCCTTGCCTCCAAGGAGCAGCCTGGTTTCACCCACTCTAGAACAAAATTGTTTGTTCTCTCCGCAGTCCATGTAATATTAAGTACTCTTCAACACCACAGCTCAAAGACATCAGTTCTCTTACTGACTGAAAGAACAGCCTCAGAAACAGTGGCCTAAAACAAGATAACATTTGTTTCTGTTGCACAGGAATCTGGGGCTTGATTCAGTGGAGCTAGGCAGTTCTTCCTGGGCACCTTTCACGTGGTTTCAAAGAGAGTATATGTTGGGAGTTCTCTTGAAGACCTCTTCACTTATACCACTGAGCTGGGAAGTCTCAAACTGTAGGGAGCAGAAGGAGAGGTGCTACTCAGATCTTACTCGCTCTTTTCTTCTCTGTGTTCTCTTCTTGTATAGTCTCTCCCTATGATGACTTCAGGGTGTCTAGACTCCTTAAATGACATTGAAGAAAAGCTGTAGAAACTTCATGTCCCAACTCAGCCTTAGAAATCTGATAGTGTCACTTTGACTACACAGATTCAGTGAGGCGTACCCAAAGTCCAGTTGGATGCAAAGGGGAGGAGCTGTAGAGTACCTCTCCCTGAAGGTCGCTGTGGATTAAATACTGCCTCCAAGTACACAGCAATTTAGCTGGAATGTAATTATCAATATTATGCAATTATCCTGTGTGCTATAAACCCGGTTCTCTGGTGGGATGCATTTACTTTTCTGGAATTTGTTGCATTCTTTCATTTAACATCCCTGTCTGATGTATTAGATCAATAAGGCAGTTATGCAATAATATACTCATGCCCATGATGTGATATGAAGTGATCAGCCGATCCATTTAGAGGGGATTACGGTGGAATAGAGCTGCCTGAATCAGATCACAAGCCTGATCTGACGTAATGGAAATTTCCCTGGCATGTAGCCTTTATCACCTTTTGTCTTAAAGAAGACGAAAGGAGATGAAGGATTTGAGTGGAGGGGGTGTCTGATGGACCCAGGTTTTTATGCTGAAAAACTCTTGGAACCAGAGACACAGAGAGAGAAAGCCTTCCTCTAGAGCTGGTATCCTGAAGTTGGACTTCTCAGGTCCTAAATTGTGAGAGAATACGTTTCTGTTGTTTAAAGCCATCCCCTTGTGATATCTGTTAAAGCAGCATTTGAGCACTAAGAGATGGCCAGTGTTGAGGTTAGTACACTGGAGGTAAGTATTTTTGTGGCCATTGTTGAAAAAGACAACCCATCCTACATTGTTAATTACAGGTATGTATATTTGCCTTTCTGGAACCCAAAGTTGCTTTCTTTGCTTTCACATCCCTCCTGGTGTATTAAATTGAATATACAAACATTATTAAAGACCAATATGGAGCCTCGGAGAGGGAAACCATCTTCTGCTATCTTTGCAAGAAAGAACAGAACTTTTCGTTTTGCTCCAGTAGACATCTGGTTCAAAGGAGCCTCCTAATCATGTGGCTTTCATGGTTCCTGCAGGTGTCTGAAGTAAATGTTTTTATATGCATCGCAAAGTAAAGCTCCACTTTTCGAAGTAGCTTCTTTAGATCTATTGGAAACTAAACTCAGAAAAGTACAATTGTGGAACTGTCTTTCGCTGCCTGATTTCACCATGCATAAAGCAAACAAAGGAATTTACTGCTGTCAGGTGGATCCCTCTCCTAGCTACCCACCAGGAAGGAGGAGAATCACCCTATAGGATTTCCCAAGGCTGTGTTCTTTATGGTTGTAGAAAACAGCATAGTCATTATCCCCCAGAATGACTGGTGGGTTTGAACCATGCTACAACAGTAGCGCTATGCAGTATTTGTCCCTTTGTGACTGAGATTATTCTTCACGTCTAAGGAGCATTCTGGGTGTCCTGCTTCCAAAGCGAGTCTGTTTGCTCTTCTTGTTTGTTTTTTTGGTTGGTTTTTTTTTTTCTTATAAAGGCATCTTTTTACTGTTCTTTCCCCCCCTCTTATCTCTTTGCTCTTCTAACAGTCTGTAGAATATTCTGTGTTCTTCACCAGCACTGTATAGATTACAGCCTGGGACACCCCATGGGTGATGGAGTCTTGCTATGGATTAGAAACAACTGGATAGCACACAGCCACAGTCCTACAGAAGAGCACCCTGCAGTGTGGGAAAAGGTTTACACTTTTCTATAAACCTGATCGGTTTCACTAAGTCAAGACAAGATATTGAACCAAGTGAACAGATCAGTCAAACGCCGACAAGGGAGAAATAAAACTTGTCCGTCGACAAGGTTCTAACACAAAATAACAGGCACCGCCTAAAGTGGCCATCACCTTTGGAGGCATTCTTCAAGTTATATTTAGATCTCTGAGTTGTGATTTATTTCGATGTCAAGAAGTTATTCACATATTTATGTGAAAAGAAAGTGGCAGATCAGCGGGGTGTTGATTATGAAGGTGTGATGCAATAAATCAGTGCGGTGATTCCGGTCATCTCGCCAATTTTGACACAGAGACTTGCTTATTTATGGCATTTTAAGGTCTGAGGAGTTGATTTATATTTGCAATAACATTTCCTCATCCATTAGTAGTTCCTGCATGCTTAGATGTGTTACTCTTTTGCATTTAATGATTGGCATTTTAAAAATTACATGACTATAAAATTGTCAGGCAGTTAGAAAAAGCCGGTTTTAAAATGAATAATTTGGCTGAAATATTTATTTGTATTAATAAAATATATTAGTTAAGATAGAATACATTACTAGCATCTTTACATTTTTAAGCTCTTGACTGCTCATCGAAACAGTGGTGGTTCGAGTCAACCCAGCACATTCAGGGCAGGCAAGACAAGATGATGAGCTGCTCCTGTCAGGATGAAGCCTTTCTGGCAGTTCAGCCCCGTTATCTGGTAACACTATGAGCCAGAAAAGAGTCAACAGCAGGAAATATACAAATGTGTGCTTTAAATCCAAAGCCACTTTCCCCAATGTGCAGAAGGAGGCTGTCCAGTTACCTATTGCTTCATACCCAAAAAGAAATTCTTAAATTTAATGACCTTTTTTTAAAAAAACAAACCCAAACACAACCCTGTACAATTTAGTATCATCAACCCTGATTCTTCAGAAGTCCCAGTGACACGGAGTGTTATGACTAAAAGGGCTACTGACTAAAAGGTTGGTGGTTTGAATATCAGCCACTCTAAGAGAGCTCTGGTGGCTTAGTGGTAAGGAATTAGGCTGCTTATGCAAAGGTTTGCAGTTCGAATCCACCAGCCTGTATGCTGGAGAAAGATGAATGATTGTTTTCCGTGTGGTTTACCACCTCTGAAAACCTGCTAGAGGGTCAGCTTTGAGGTGGTTCCAATTCGATGCTATTCAACAACTGTAAGAGAAAAAGATGGTGGTCCCTTGTATTAAGATTTGCTTCTTTGGAAACCTAATGGAGGTTTGCCATGAGTTGGAATTAACTGATAATATTAAGGGGTTTCTTTCCTTCTCTCTCTCTCTCTCTCTTTCTCTTCTTTTATCATGGTTCTTCAGGTTGTCAGGCCTCAGTTGAGTAGTTCTTGCTTAGGATTTCTGATGTACTTGAGATCAGGTAACAGTTGAAGCTACAGTTGTCCGAGGGATTGAATAGCCTGACAGGCAAGGCAGTGCCTTTCCTCAAATGCCTGTTATTTGTACTGAGTTGGTCGGGATATTTCAGCCAACTGGCATTTAAAATTAAATTAAAAACCAAAACATTCATACTCATTGCATTGAGTTTGTTCCATAACTGACCCTCTATTAGATTCCCAAGTGTGTAAATTGTACAGGAGGAGATTGCCCATCTTTCTCCTCTGGAGCTTCTGGTGGATTCAAACTTGCAGAGAAGTTTCACTGTTAGGTCAGAAGCACAGCTCTCTATGGATTTTACCACTGTGTTATTGATTGATTGTGTCTCTCCACATAAGCGTTGTGAATCTTACCCTTATACTTACGGAGGGACCAGTTCTTGGAAAAGAGATATCATGCTTGGGAAGATGGAAGATCAGTGAAAGAGAAGAAGATCCTCACTAAAATGAATTGACTCGCTGACTGGAGCAATGGGGTCTTGTAGATCAGAGTTGATGAGGATGGCACAAGAAAGGGCAAGGTAGAGAGCCCCGCTGTTCATAAAGTCACTCAGTATAGATCAACATATCTTTAAAATTCATCTCAATTGGGAATTTGTCTTTTCTTTGTTGTATTCATGAACTCCTATCAGCGTAGGGTGTGTCTGAAACCAGTCACTTTTCAAATGTGAAAAAAAGGGCCAATTAGACAGAGAAACAAGCATACGTGGGGGGCGGAAGATAGATGCCAACTGAAGATCTCTTTAAAAAATGCTTAGAAGAATGCTAAAACAGCTGAGACAAGTGTGCTTCCCCAGAGCAGACAGAGAGAAGCTATTAGGGGTACCCTGAATTCAGACTGCTGTCCTCAACGATGAGAAGAATGAATTACAGTTTGTCAATGCCACCCATTTGTGGTACTTTTTTCGTCTAGCCTCATGAAGTACTTGAGGAACCTAACTTTTCACGCTGCTGCTCTGTGTGAGCGTCCTCAAAGCATGGCTGGTTCAGAATCCTCAGACTCCTTAAAAGGCAGCTAACTTTTCTCAGAGCTTGTGTCCTAAGAGTCACAGGTGGAAACTGCTAGGGTTCTACTGACCTAGTCTCAGAAAGCACACAGCATCATCCCCACCATAGCCCACTGGTCACACAGGATGAGCCCAAAAGCGATATAAGAGGAGCCTCACCAACTTGAGGGTCCTGAGATGCATGACTCATCCAGCCGCCATCTTGCCTCACTCCCACAGAAGTTAAAGGTGGTGTGTCCACCAAGCTGCCAATGGGGGGGGGGGGGAGGTGTGATAGGATTTTATACCTTTTTTGAAAAGCAAGGGGAGGGGAAAGTTAACTTAATATGGAAGGGCTACAAAAGTTGAGGCACAGCACTTTTTCCAGCAAGCTTGACGGTCTTTGCTGAGCCTTGCACTATGCAGCCATTAGCAGGCTGGGCAATGCTTTGCTTTATGAGGCAATTATTCCAACACACTCTATTCAAAATACACATTAGAACTTAACCTTCTGAATCCTGAAATAGCATTTTTATCACCCGACATTAGAAAAGAGACGGAGTCAGCATATTACGCCCCCCTCCACTTTTTATGATCTGGTATCATTAATAAAGCATCGGGCAAGGACCTTCTCACAATTCTCCCGGATAATTTGTGACACAAAAGGCGTTCTGTGATCCAATTGTCTGTTGACTTATTCAATAACAGAGGCAACACATGGATTGTTTTACAAAATAAAGCCAATGCATTAAACAACCAAAAGGAATGTTTCCTCCGACAACGCCCGGCGTTCTCCCAAGTATAGCCCCATGTTATTGGATATGCACAAGTAGAAATGGGAAGTTAATATGGAATTTCTAATTAGGGTCACATGCTAATGAACTCCCTCTTCATGTTAGTTTTATGCCGCTTCAGAAATTTTTTATCATATGCTTAAAAATTTATGGCCAGAAACATTAATGAAAATGAGGCGTGAATTGGAAATTGTGTCATTATGGAGATGAGGGTGGCCCCGGAGTTGCTGGTTTTTCAAGAAGGTATCTTTTATTGCCTTTTGGTGTGGACTCAGAGATGATGCAGGTGGAATGAATGGCGTCCTCCCCATCTTGACATGGACTGTGGCTCTACGTCAAGTTATAAAAGTTTGATTTTAATAAGATTTTGAATTAATTATAAGGAGAATATGAATCATAATTGACAGCCATTTCCCCCCCTCTCCTACCCAAGTAATATTATTATAGTTCTTAAGTGCAGGGAGATAGGATTTTGCTTCCTCCATCAGCTTTGTCCTTTTCGGAAATTAAGATCCATCTTGTCAGGATACTACGGACGAGGAGGTACCTGCCTTTTCATTGGTGAACTATTCACTTGTCTCAGACAGTATTTGAAAAGTCAGGGAGACTGCTGGTGGGGACAGAGAGCAGGGATATTAAACTTTCTCAGTTTTTAATCTCGGCAAAGCTATTGTTTCCAGTACATCTGATAGCCCCTAATCTGAATGCATTTTCTGAAGGGTGCATTTTTTAATTCCTAAGAATTCTACCTTTAGCTTAAATTGAATAAAAGCAGATAGAGGAATAATTATACTGTTTCTAAGGCTGATCTCTAGATGGAAACCTCTATTTTTTTTCCTCTTTCATTGATTCTCCGTGTGTTCGGATTTGGCGACGAGACCTGATGGTGTAGTGGTGGGACACTTTGTCTTCTAACCTAACGGTGACTTGTTGGAACTCACCAGCCACTCTGTAGGAGATAGACATGACAATTTGCTGACATAAAGATTACAGCTTTAGTACTCCTATGAGGCAATTCTGTTCTGTCCTAGTGGGTCTAATCTACAAAAAGACATGTTTGGACCCAGGATGTTATGGACTCCTTAGTAACCACCTTTCCTGGATCCTATCTGAAACCTTTTTTTCCCCAGTTTTCTTCTTTTATCATCTGTCACATCAGCAAGGGCTGCAACCCTTTTGCTTTCTCACCTCCTCTCACCCTCCTCCTCCTGCCTTGGAGAGAAGACCAGCATCTTCTTCTTGCTTGGCCAACATCTTGTCTCTTTCACTTAGACTTCACTTCTCGGCAATAAGGGATGGAGCATAACCCAGATTTCCACCTTTTCCATCATCACATCCAGCCCCAAGTGTACTGATTGGCCAAAGATGAGCACGTGAGCTAGGTCTGGACAATAAGCCTACCTGCCTGGGCTCAGTTGGTAAGGTGTGGACCCTGAGCTGCTGTTAGTGCTGTTTTCTTTGTCACTTCAAAAGAACCATCCAGAGAGAAAGTAAAGGTCTGCAGAAGGGAGCAGAGCTGAGCTAGAAGTGCAGAGTCTGTTTGGAAAGCTTAAAGTAAGAAAAACCCTGGGATTTCAAAGAGCCTTTTTGAAATCCCTGCTCTGCTAGATCCTAGTTGAGTGATCCTGGGCAAGTCGCCATATAGTCCTGCTAAATGCCTTTCTTTCTTAGGAAAATTAAACCTTGCTAATATCTATCTCTGAGGATGAGATGAGATAATGAATGCAAAGCACTTAACTCAGTGTGTGGCATACATTAGGCGCCTAATAAATTATAGTTGTAATTATTATGGTTATTATTACTATTGCCAGACTTTTCCTCTTTACTGGAATCGTGAATATCTGAGTACTGTATAGTTAATTTCTGGGGGAGAAGCTGAATCTATCCAGGATCAATAGCCACAGACCTCAGGGCCAAGAGCAAGTGTACCAAAGATTTGTCACTGCTAGGCGGGTGAGGAGGTGGGGACAAGAGTGAGAATAGTAAATTGTTAATTAAAAGGATATGCTCACCCATCTATGGGTGGCTAATCTTCATCAAAGGATCAAAAGCCATTAAACAGGGAAAAATAGTCTCTTTATAAATGTTACTGGCAAAACTGGATATCCATTTGCAGATAAACTAAATAGGATGCCTACCTCACACCATATACAAAGACTAACTCAAGATGGATCAAAGATCTAAATATGGAACCTAAGTCTAGAAAAATAATTGAAGGAAAAATGGGAGGAACTTAAGGGCCCTGGTGTATGGCATAAATAGTCTGTCAAACATAACTAAAAATTCTCATGGCACAGAAGATAAACCAGATGACTGAGACATAGAAATTAAATACTTGCACATCATAAAGCTTCTTTAAAAATTGAAAGAGGACATTTACTCAGGGGAAAAAATAGGCAACAATTTATCTGGCAAGACTCTAATCTCGAAAGTTTACAGAAAATTTCAAAATTTCGGCAGCAAAAAGGCAATCCACTTTAAAAATGGGCAAATGCTATGAACTGACACTTCATAGAAAAGACAGTCGAGTGACATAACAAATATGTGAAGAGGTGTGTATCATCTTTAGCCATTATTGTTGTGTCAAGGTAGAACTAACTCATAACTGACCCTCCAGTGGATTTTCAGAGGCAGTAAATTTCATGGAAGGAAACTGCTCATCTTTCTCATGTGGAACAGCTGGCGGGTTTGAACCTTGTGCCTTTGGAATGGCAGCACAATTCCTTACTACTAAGCCACTAAATCTCCCTTCATTAACCATTGTTGTTGTTGTCTACCGTCAAGTCAAAACTAACAGATAGCTGACCCTCCAGCAGGTTTTCAGAAGCAGTAAATCATGTGGGAGGAGATTGTCTTTCTTCCAAAGAGCAGCTGTTGGATTTGAACCATGTGCCTTCAGGATTGTAGTGCAGCTTCTTACCACTAGACCACCAGAGCTCCCTTCAAAAGAGGCAAATGAAAACAACAATATCATCTTACCTTAGCAACAATAGGAATTACCAAACAAACAAAATAGGACCAAACTGTCAAACAATAAATGCTTATGAAAGTGTAGGGAAATTGAAAGCCACGTATACTGTTAGTGGGATTGTACATGGCACAAAGACTGTGGAAAACAATATGGTACTTCCTTTGAAAGTTAGAAATAGAGATACCATATGATCCAGAAATCCCACTTCCTATATACATATCCTAGAAAAATAAAATAGATATAGATATCTACCAATAGCTATAGATATACCAATAGATATCTGTGTTCATCACAGCATTATTTAGAAAACATCTACATTGTTCAACACACTTGGCTAGTAGTCACTGGGATCTTAAAAGGTTTCACGTGACCATTTAAGATGTAGCCATTCGTTTCTTCCCATCTGAACCTAAGTAGAGTGAGAGCATCAAAGATTCAAGGAAATAATTGGTCCGAATACTAATGGGCTATGTGAACCCAACCTCCACTAACCTGAGATCAGAAGAACAAAATGACAGCTGGGACAGAGTAGGCGAAAAAATTAGAACAAAATGATAACACAAAGGCTAGATTCCCTTAGAACAATCCGCTCAAGACTATATATCCCTTCTTCAAATTTGGAGTTGAACTCACTCCCAGAAATCACCTGTCAGTCAGACGTTGTTGTTAGGGGCTGTTTAGTCGAGTACGACCCATAGCAACCCTTTGGGATCTGAACAACGGATCTGAACCTTGTCCTATCCTGTACCTTCCTGACACATGAGAGCCTGTTGTAGCAGCCACCATGTCAGTCCACCTAGTCTAGGGTCTTCCTCTCCTTCGCCAATCCTCTCCCTTTCTGAGCATTGTATCCTTCTCACCAGTCTGAGCCAGGGAGTTTGGAGGATAGCTAGCTGTCTGGCCAATGGATTGGAAGAGGCCCATATTTGTTCCCATTCCCAAGAAAGATGATCCAACAGAGTGTGCATACCATCAAACAATATCATTAATAATCACATGCAAGCAAAATACTGCTAGTCAAACATTAAACAGGGCTATCAAGTGAACAATAAAACCAACTCACTGTTGATAGCGTCAATTGCCCTCATGTTAGCTCTGACTCCTGGCTACCCTAGACACAACAAAATGAAGTGTT
The DNA here is from genome assembly GCF_000299155.1 of Elephantulus edwardii. Lineage (NCBI taxonomy): Eukaryota > Metazoa > Chordata > Mammalia > Macroscelidea > Macroscelididae > Elephantulus > Elephantulus edwardii. The sequence continues at coordinate 4,882,862 of NW_006399912.1, read as the reverse complement.
GCTCTATTCCAGTCCATGTCATGATTGTGGGTATGCTCAATCAAGTCCGTCATTGAAGCCATGTATTTTAAGTACCTCCCAACCCAGGGAGCTCTGTGTCCAATCGGTAAGAAGCTGCATTGTGATACCAAAGATAAACAGTTCAAATCCACCAGTTCCTCCATGGGAAAAGGATGGAAAATCTCCTCCCATGGGATTAACTGCCTCTGAAGACCCAATGGAGATTCAGCTAGGAGTCGGTTCTTCCTCAACAACAGCCCCACCTGGGGGTCTCATGTGTAGCCTATATATCAGAACATAGGAAGTTCAGGGGGCCTGGTCCCTAGGGAGTGGGGGTGATGCTAACCCACTGGTGACACCTCTTGGGTGGAATACACCAGCAGGGTCTCAGGAGAAATAGGAATAAACTCTGTCTGTTCAATTTACAGCCTCAGAAACCCAGTGAAGGGTCAGCTCTGAGTTGATTGTGAGTTGATGACCAGGAGTTTTGAGTGAATATATATATTTACATATAATATATATCATTAGGGAGCTCTGGTGGCCTTGTGGCAAGAAGCTCACTTTGTAGTTCCAGAGGCACATGGTTCGAATCCCACCAGCTGCTTCACAGGAAAAGGATGGGCAGACTCCTCCTGTGTGATTAATTGCCTCTGAAAACCTGCTAGAGGGTC
>NW_006399912.1:4864275-4881983 GCF_000299155.1 Elephantulus edwardii | reverse complement strand
GTGTGTGTGTATATATATAAATAATCTGATTATGTGTTTCACTACTAAGGAGAAAGAGATTTGAATCCAACATTTATCCTGGGGAGAAAGGGCATTTTCCTCCTAAGAATATTTACAGTCTTAGAAACCTGCAGAGATTCAACTATGAGTTGGAATTAACTTGATGGTGGTAGTTTGGGTTTTCTATTAAATAACTGTCAACCACTTTCTATTTACTTAATAAACCATTTGCTTTATTTAACCCCCTGGTATAAGTCATCCAAAACAGTAAGTCCTTCACCCTAAAGAATTTTCTTAAACAGTCTAGACATGGCACTATGGGTTTTAGGGGGTCCTATGTGTTGGTATCACAAGTGAGCAAACCCTAAAAGCAAGAAAGTGAGGAGGAGAGAGTCCTCAGAGACCACCAGACAGAGTTTCAGAGAAGTTTTCCCCCTCAGAGTGAAATAGACACCCTTCTCCTTGCTCGGCTTCCTCCCACCCACTGTTCTCCTGCTCCAGGCGCTGGAGGATAGAAGTGCTCTGAGAAGGTGCTTGGCAGTTGGGCTGACAGCAGCAGATAGGCTCTCCGGCTGCTCTGGAAACAAGCAGTGCAGGCACCCAGGGCGATGAGGTGGCGGGGCCCTGACTCCGGGGCAAACACGGGAGGCAGTGGACGCATCCTTTGCTCTGAGCCGCTTGACTCGGTGGAGGAGTTGGCATCTCACCTTCCCGGTTTTTTTCTTTGGTTCCCAGTTCAGAATGACTGACAGCCTTTTCTCAGATGATTCCTTTCATGCCCCAAAGACCCTCCAGGCAAGCTGTCACTGGGAGAGAACATCTTTCAATGGCAGCTCAGTGAAATTAGCAGTGAGGGGAGTGATGAGAACATCGCCTGTTTCTTTTCTGTGTCTTCCCTTTGAGTCAGGCCTTTTTGTTTATGTACTTTCATCTGAAGTGGACACACTGGCTACCTTCGTCCTGAGAACTGGAGGCCGCTCCAGCACCATTGACAAGTGCGAGTTACTCATTAAAGCAGTGCAGAGGACTTAGAAGACAAAGTGGAGCCTAAGAGATCTGGGATGCTGTGAGTGTGAGTGATGGGTTCCTCCCTTCCTGTCAGTATCACTTGGAATTTACATAAGGCGGAGTCCCCAAGGACTTGTGGAGCCCCACTCCCAAGGAGCCGAGTGAAAGCCACAGCTCCAGTGGCTGCCTCGTCACCCTCTTCACTGCCTATTACCTTGTAAACCACTTGACACCTTCATTAGCTCAGAATCAACTCACTCATCTGCATTTCTAGCCGAACCTGCCAGATCCTCCGGCTGCTGAGACCAGGAGTGACGCTCGGTTTTGGATCAGGGTGCATATAATAAACTCATTAGAGGGAAGAGCCAGCCCACAAGGTGCAGATTACAGAGTGTTCCCAAAGCATCTGTTGAGAGAAGGGAGCTGTTAGAGCATTCTGAGTCCTGGGCTCTATTATCTTCCTCTTCCTCCACTCAGCCTATTTCCTATTTGAGAGGAGCCAAGACCACACACAAGGGCACCCTTTGGATGCTTGGACGGTATCTTACTGGATGCTCAGGGAGTGAGTCCATTCTCCTCCTTGTGACCCCAGGAGGCAGGGTATAAAAACAGCTCCTAATATTTCCTAGGCTTATGGTCCCCAGACTTTTTTTCCTGCAGACCTACTGAGGAGGTTCAAATCACTGCCATTTTGGTTAGCAATTGAGTGCTTAACCACTGCACTACCAGAGTTCGTTGGTGCTTGGCCATTTTTTAGGCATATGAATGCTCTACTTGGGAAAAAAAAATAAATCAACTCCCACCTTTGTCCTCAAAATGGAAAGATTCATCCTAGTGTGCAGTCTGTCATCAGCTCTGTTCCTCTACTCTTCAGACACTCTCTCTACAGGCTATTCTTCTTCCTCTGAGCCTGAGACACTGGGAATGAGATTATTACATTAAAGAACACAGTCCCTTAGACTTCCAGGACAGTTCAAGATGTCTGACATGAACCACAAGTGCGGACATCCCTGTGACACCGTGGCTGACTGAAAAGACAGAGGCAGGCACATAAGTGTGGCTGAGAACCCTATGTCCTTCTGATTGTATTGTGCCGGAGGACCTTCTAGAGAATGACTGTTAAATCCAAGAGATGAAGAGAAATGCAAAGCACAGAAAGGCCAGTGAAGAATATCCAGGCAGAAGGTACAAGTACCATGGCTTGTTTGGGGACCAGGAGTGAAGGGTAGGAGGAGGAAGACTTGAAGAGGTATACACAGAACAGAGTACTTGAAGCCTATGAAGGGGGGAGAGAGAGAGAGAGAGAGAGAGAGAGAGAGAGAGAGAGAGAGAGAGAGATAGTTGTGGCTCATTTTATTAAACAATCACATGACTTTCTAATTTACATTAAAGAACAAAGATTTCAGTTTAAAGACTAAGATAAGCCATGATACTTTTCTATTTCTGTACATATGGATGTTGAACAGTGAACAAGGAAGACTGAAGAAGAATCAATGGCATTGAACTACGGTGTTGGAGAAGAGTATTGAATACACATGCCATGGATTGCCAAAGGAACAAACACCTCAACTCCCTCGTGGAGGAAGTATAAGCAGAGTGCCTTCCAGAGGCAAAGATGGTAAAACTTCATCTCATGTACTCTAGGCATGTTGTCAACAGAGGCCTGCCCTTGGAAAAAGACATCCTGCTGGGAAAGGTAGAGGGTCAACGAAAGGGATGACAATCCTACATAAGGATTGACACAGTAACCACAGCAATGAACTTGAGCATGACAGAACTCACAAGGTTGGTGCAAGATAAGGTGAGGTTCAGACCTAATGTTCAAAGGCTTACTGTGAGTCTTAGTTGATTTATAGTAGCTAATAGCAACAACTTTTTAATATTGAAAGTTTTTCACTGTTGTGGGAATACAGGATATAGAGAATACAGGATGAAGAACAAAAATAGGACTGCCAACAGCACTGGTGCTTGGAAAAGATGCCTGTGGTTGGTACTAGCACATTGGTAGGAACAAACCTTAAATGAATTTCACCATCTCTACCTCTAAGAAGGGGAAGCTCTCCTTGCCAGAAGGAAGGAGCATGGTGGTGTGAGCGCAGGAATTGTGGAAAGCTTTTGGAGTCGACTGCTTTTCCGGGCATGTGTTTGACGTGCAGGTGGTATAGCACTGGTCTGTGCTTTGCTGTACAGAGGTAACTCGTGGTTGCTATGATGCTGAAGACTGTGACAGTGATGTGCCAATTGTCGTAACGGGTACCCATGGTGGACAGTGCTGGCTGGAGCTTCCCAACTAAAACAAGCCTGGAAGCAGGAGCAGCATCCACTTCCGAAATGGCTTGCCTCCAGAAACTCTATGTATGAACAGTGCTCAGGCTGTTCGTTCATAGGGTCGCTATGAGTCGCCTACGACTTGACGGCATCAAACAACAACAACAACCACTTCTAAGAAGCTTATATTGGAAGTGGGAGATGAGGAAGGCTTGGAGGATAGAGGCAGAGTAGTGCCTGATGCAGGTAGTCAGGTAAGATAAGACCTCTATGAACTGGACAGGAGCAACTTCCAGAGTGTGGGGGAGAGAGAATGTGGAGTGGACAATTTAACCCATCCCTACCCCAGAGCTTTGCTGTGACATATATTGGGGAGAGGTGCCTTCTCTTCCTTTAAGACAGCGGATATTACAGCATGTTTTCATTCTGACTGGAATGATCCAGCAGGGAAGTTATTGATGATGCTGGAAAAAGATCAAAGAATTACAGGGATAAATCTACTAGGAATGCAAGAGCCTGAGTAGACAAAGGGCTGGACAAACTATCCAGGAGTCAAGGAGAGGAGAGAGATTCAGGATGGCTTGGTCGATTTTGAATATACCATGGACTGCCAGGAGAACAAACTGGTTCATCCTGAAGAAGCCAGGCTGCTCCTTGGAGGCAAGGATTCTGAGGCTTCATCTGGCATATTTTGTGCATGTTACAAGGAGGAACCAGTCCTTGGAGAGGGACGTCATGCTTCCAAGTGTGTAGGGACAGTGCAAGACAGGAAGACCCTGGATGAGATGGATTGATTCAGTGACTGGGGTAATAGGGGTCAGTGTGTCAGAGGCAATAAGATTGGCACAGAATAGAGCAAGATTCAGGGCTATGAGTCACAAGTGACTCAATGACACATTAACAACAACATTGGCACATTGGTGGCCTAATGGCAAGAAGCTGCCCTGCAATCCTGAATGCATGCAGTTATGAGAGAGAACGAGAGAGAGAAAGAATGTATGTGTGTACATGGCAACAGAAGCATGTGTGTTAGAGTGGAGGGCTAAGGCATCTGAGGTATCTCTCCCATAATAGGATGAATGATTAAGGAGTAAGTACTTGAAATCAAGTTGATACATTCCCTTATGTGCCAGGCAGACAAAATAAAGCTCAGCTTTGTTGTCAGACAAAAGCAGTGCTTATTATAATGGTTGGCATTTCAGAGATAATTCAACTATAGGAGATAATAGCACATCAATCAGCGAGGAAACGTCTCCCCCAGTAATACCAACAGTGTAATGTGCAAGGAATAGGTTGCTCCGGACACAAGCAGAAATTTTCTGTTTGCTGAAATACCCCTCTATTTCTAGCAGAAGCTTAACGTTGATTTTTATCCAGCTGCTATTTGGAGAGTCTGCTGATTTCTTTTTCTCCCCAAGGGGATTGTGAGATAGGTATTGTAAATGGTTAGGACTTTTTATTGTTTTTGACAGTTATCAAAGAAGTGGTTTTTTTATATATATAAAGTGGGACCATCAAGTGAAAAATAAGCCAGTTAGGGAGTTTAGAGGAGAGTGCATTGAATTGTATGTGTGGTATTCACTTTTTTGGTTTGAGGATACAGGTCATGACCCCCCCCCCATTAATATATGGGAATTATTACCGTATTTTTCAATCTAATGCACCGACATAAATAATGTGCTCATGCGTATGACACAAATAGCATTTCTAGGAACCTACTGTTTTAGAAGGCAACTCTGATGACTTAATGATAAAGAATTGAACTGCCAGTCCAAAGGCATGCAGTTCAAGTCCCCAAGCTGCTCTGCAGGAGAAAGATGGGCAGTCTCCTCCTATGAGATTTACAGCCTCTGAAAACCTGCTGGAGAGTCAGCTATGATTCAGTTCTGATTTGACGGTAGGTAATAGCAAGAACACTGGATAAGGTTTGCCAAATGCATACAACCCACTTAGAGTTTGTGTAAAATACTGTCTTCGTGAACCCTGTGATGCCAGAGGGTTACATGGCTGAGTTTGGGATCAGTCCTCTTTAGACATTAGCACCCAGCTTCTGGTGAGACAAATTGCAGCTTTAATTTGCTTTTCTCAAAGATTTTGAAGAGGAAGACAATATTTAATTGAAGTTCCCTCTGCACTCTTCTGCTGTTTCCTAATGCTGAGACTTTGCAGAAAAGTGAAGACACCCCCATCTATGATTTGTCTTATCTAGTCTTTGCTCACTGCAGCTGTCTACTTTCTCCCTGCCTCCTCTTTGCTTTCTTTACCGCTCTCACATTCCCTCAGAGCACTTCTTCCAGTGCTTTCTGCAAAATTCATTTTGTTCTTCTCCATCCTCATTTTCCCCCACCATTTTTCTACTAGTTTATTTACAAAACTCGAATGCAAATTCAAACACATTCTTTCAATTTCCCTCACCCCACCCAGCCATCAAATTGTACAACCCCATAATTAAACCCTCCTCCCCACCACCACCTCCTGCACATCCACATCCCTCTGCTTCCAGCCTCTCCCACCCCTCCTGGGTCCTTATACTCATTCTACAATAACGGTCTTATACAATATTTATCCTTGTGGGACTTAGCATAAAGTTCTCCAGTCCTTCCCAAGTTAGGTAATAATTTACAAAGTTATTGCTCCTGCGTGCTGCATAGTATTCCATTGTGTGAATGTCTCATCCTCATTTTTTTTTAAAGGAGAATCACTCCAAGACTCTCTCTTAAAAATATTTTTATGGGTTTTCACACAAGAATTAATTTACATTATGTTTCATTCATATGCATTGTGTTTTATACACTCTTTTATTTGCATTGTATTTTATACAATCATTCATAAGCATTGTAGTTTATATAATTAATTACTATTGATTTATACCTATTATTATACTGTCTTTTTGAGTCCCCATTGAATCTTTCCTATTCCTTTATCGGCCCCCACTCTGCCCACTAACCTTTGCTATCCTGATAATTTCTGCCCTTCCTTTTCGTGTGCCCTTTCCTCCTTCCCCCTTTCCTGCCCCGACTTTTATATGCATCTTACAAGTTATCCTTCTATTTTTACGAAATGATTTTATGCAAGATTTGCCTTTATGTCTGAATTAGTTCACTCAGTTAGTTCACAACATAATGCTGTCTAAACCCTCCAAGAGACTCTTGTTTTCTCCCTGTTCCTAGTTCAGAAAGGGGTGTCTTCAGTGATGCTCACGTATTAATTGCTTTGTTTTGGTTTTTTATTCCATTTCATGTGGATCGTTTAAGAGTAAGAAGAGCAGATAACTGTTTCTTATTTGTTCCTGGGTCAAAAGTTCCTGATAGACCTTAGTGGTGTTGTCAGATGACCTTCAAGCCAATTCTGACCCTTTTTGACTCCGATATGATGCAGTAGAAATACATAGTCAGTTCTTTTTTAGTTTGTTATCTTTTCAGGAACAGATCATCACATCTTTCTCTTGTGACACTTCTAGAAGGACTTGAACCATCAATCTTTTGCTTAGTTGGGCTGAAAATTTCTTAGACTTCCTAAGATCCTCTGACGTGTACTTTGTGTGTATATAGAAACATTGCAGGGGGCTCGGGCGCTCAATTCAAAGGGAGTTGTGCGGCTAACGCAAGGATACGCCTCTCTCTTGGTTCGAATCCACAGGCAGCTCCATGGGAAAAAGATGACCAGTTCCCTCCGTGTGACTTACAGCCTCAGAAATGCAATGGATGTTCAGCTATCAGTCAGTTCCAACTCGATGTCAATGAAGAGGGTTCTGTTTTGTTTAGTAACATTTTATTTTTATACTAGTTTACTTACAAAGCTCATATACATTGTTTTTCACACTGGGTCTTTCCCATTTCCTTTACCCACCTGTCCCTCTACCCATCAGATTGTGAGTCTCTATCTGTGACAAAAATCCACTCTCAGGTGTTAAAAGCAGAGATGTCAGTTTGAGGACTAAGGTGCCCCAAACTCAAGCCATGCTATTTTTAATTACCCCAAATGCATGTAAAATCTAAACAGTGAAATTTTAAGGGAGGATTGATACTGTTGAATTCTGGTATTGATGAAGAATATGGACTATACCAGTGAGTGCTGAAGGAAGAAACAAATCTGTCTCAGAAGAAGTAGTGCCAGAATAATGCTCTTTAGAAGAAAGATGGTGAGAATTTGTCTCTCTTACTGTGGACATGTTATCAGGAGGGACCCAGTCTCTGGGGAAAGAAATCACATTGGGCAAAACAGAGAGTCTATAAAAAGGAAGACGGCACTCCTTTCTGTGCCGGGTTAAAGGGCACAGTAAACCACAAAAAGGGGCTCAATCTTAGCCACACTTGTGAGGTAGGCATAAGCCTAGGAAGTGTTTTATTCTGTCGCATGTGAGGTTACTAAGAACAAGAATCAACTATTGTTGTTGTTGTTAGGTGCCATCACACTGACTGTTGCTCAAAGTGACTCTACCATTACACTGACCATGACTCACGGTGACTCTATGAACAAAGCTCTGAACCTTGACCTATCATGAACCATCCTCATGACCTCTAAGGGGGACCTAACAAGAAAGGGGGCATTCTGGAGGGAAGAAGTGAAGATGATTGTGGTGGTGATAATATAAAGGCATTAACATTGACTGAAACTCTTCTATGAATTTTGCAGAATTTATCTCTAAAACTTTCCTGAATAAGCACTGTTGTGCTTCTCATTACAGAGGAGGAAGTCGAGGTTCAGGGGGTTAGGAAACCTGCTCGGTTCTACTTGAGGATCAGAGTTTTCAATCTAACATGGGTCATGGTGCTCTAGAATCTACCTCTAGAATTTCTCAAGAGTCACTTTGTTAGTCTATGCTGTTTCAGCTCTGTTTCTCCGCCTCAGCAATCCTTTAAATGAATTGCATTGTTGTTGATTGCCATTGAGTCGAGCACAGCTCAAAAAGGCCTGAAGCCTTTCTATAACTATCATTGTTTCTCCAAGTTCATAGGGTTTCCAGAAGCATGTGGTTTAGGAAGTGGATGCCACTTCTGCTTCCAAACCTGTATGAACTGGGAGATCCACCAAACACTGTCCACCTGTGTGTGTGTGTGCGTGTGTGTGTGTGTGTGTGTATACACACACATATATACACACACACACACACACACACACATATATATATATATATACATAAACACATACATACATATTTACATACATACATACAGAAAAGACCTGGAGCCATTCTATAACTGTAGTCATATATCGAAATTCATAGAGTTTCAAATCAGTCCATATCATAATAAAGGCTACTTGTGGAAGCTTCGTCTCTGAGGCAGGCTTCTTTTGTTGGTAGGGTCGCTATGAGTCGTGCTCTACTCAATGGCATTTAACAACAACAACAACAAAAACAACAACATCCATTAGTGTAATTATGAAAGCAGTAGTTGACTCTGAGTAACACTCAGACACAATAGAACTTGATTTAAAGTTGAAGGGAAGTTCTCTAAAGAGAAGAAATAACAGTGATTTACAGCTTCTGTTCATCCCTCTGTACCAGTCTATTGATTGAGGGGGTTGTGTGTTGTGATTAATTAAAATCAATATGTGCAGACTGATACAGTGATGGTTTCTTAAAGAAAAGGACAGCAGGGCATGAAGGAGTGAGAAGCTTTCCAATTTGAGAGCCTAGAACTTTCCCTGAGGTTGTAGAAATAAGTCCAGTCTGGTCAGAGTAGAAATTAAAAAAAAAATATTCTAGACATTATAAATTTTGTGAGTATCAAGAGCCCCAGTCACGTAACAGTGCGTGGACACTTTCTAGAAAATATCAGGGTCTGCACTTCTCCCTTTCTTTGTGCTTTATAAATAAATACCCCAGTTTTGTTCAGATGGGTAAGACCCACTACATGTTTGCTTCAGCGGCATCCTAAGGTCTAATAAAAAAGGTGAACTTGGAAATTTGGGGAGCTCCAAGAAATCGTTTGTTGAGGGGAGGCCTTTAACATCATTACCAAGAACTCAGATCCATGTGTTCTTAATTTAAATGTCAATGTTGAATATGAATTGAAATGTTAGCCATTAACTCAGTCAATGCTTAAAACTTACGGGCTATTAAAATAGAGACTAAAAACCTTCCAGGTGTAGGTGGTGCGTCCTGCTAGTCACCTCTCCTTCTAGTTTTGTGATAATGCTCTCTGATGGTGCTATGGTTGGAGTGTCAGGCTGCCAACCAAAAGGTGGGTGGTTTGAACCCATCAGCTGCTCTGTCGGATTGAGTCAGTCGGCTTCCATAAACATTTAGGCTTGGGAACCATAAGAGGAAGTTGTACTTTGCCCTGTAGAGTAGCTTTGAATTGGAATCAACTCTTTCCAGTGTGGGTGACTCTGCTGAAACTTGAAATATCATTTTGGCAAAGCGTACAGCGTCCTTGAGACACAAAAGCCACTACAGTGTGGTGAGGGTTGTGGTGGATATTAGCAAGCACCCAGGGGACAGGTGAGCACCTTTCTAACTGGGAGAAAGATGGGACCTCCTTTCATACAGGTTACAACCCTGGAAACCCTATGGGGCAGTTCAGCTCTGGCTAATCAGACAATCTGAGTCGTAATCTTCTATAGACAACGGCTTTAGTCTCGGCGCCAGATAAGGACAGTAATAGTGTGGTTGTGGAGTTGATTTTTACTTAGAATCTCTGCAGGAAACTGCGCTCCACAGGATTTTAAGGACTTTTCAGAAATAGAATTGCAGGCCTGTCAGATGAGGGCCTGTTGGGTGGGTTTGAACCACCAACCTTGTGATTGGTCAGCTACTGAGTTCTAGCACTGAAGCACCATTGAAATCAGTACATTATTTTTTAGTTTGGCTGAGAAAATCAAAGGACCAGGCTAACTCCAGCTCAGGGCCTCAAACTGAGCTCATTATATGCTATTCTTAAGGCTTTTTTTGTGGTTGTTATTTTTTATTCAAAAATCTGTTTATATTATGTTTCATTCATGTACATTGTGTTTTATACATTCATATTATTCTTGTTGTTAAGTGCCATCGACTCGTAGAAGTCCTATGAATGAAAGGCCGGAACACCTGTATAACTTTCATTGTTTCTCTAAATTTATAGAGTTTCCAGAGGCAAGCTATTTTGGAAGTGAATGCCACTCCTGCTTTCAAGCCTGTTTTAATTTGGGAGCTCCACCAAAGACTGTCCACCATGGGTAACCATTATCACATTTGACTCATCAGTGTCACAGCGTTTAGCATCACAGCAACCACGAGTAGTTACCTCTGTACAGCAAATGGACAGACCAGGGCTATACTACTTAGAAGAATGTTTGGCCACAAACAATTAAAACCAGGCCTGAGGACTGCAGATTAAAATCATTCACCTTTGGCTTGGTGGCATAACTTTCTATCCACTAGACCAAAAGAGCTCTCTTTATGACTCACAGCAATTCTACGAACAACATATTTAACCCTTGCCCTGTCTCATGCCATCCCCACAATCTGAGACACACTTGAGCCCATTGCTACAGTCACCTGTATCAATCCATCCTGTACAATGCATTTTATTTCACTAATTACTATAGATCTACGCCTATTACTACCTCATCTTTGTGAGTCCCTATCGAATCTCTCCTATTCTTTCACCTCCCCTCCCCTTACCTGTCCACTAAATTCTGTTTTTCTAGGGATTTCCACCCTTCCCTTTTCTCTGCTCCCTTCTCCTTTTCCCCTTTTCCTTTTGGATATTTGTACTCATATTATGAGTTATTCTTCTGCTTTTACAGTAATGATCTTAATGCAGTGTTTGTCCTTGTGAGACTGGGTTAATTCAGTCAGCGTAATTCTCTCTAGACTCTCCCATGTAACATAGTATTTCACAAAATTATGACTTCTTAGAACTGTGTAGTTTTCCATTATATGAACGTACCACAGTTTCTCAACCCATTTCTATGTTGATGAGCATTTCTAAGGCTTTTTACTGCAGCAAACTGTTCTTCACTGACTACTACTCACGGTCACTGATGGAAATGGTTCTAGAATGATCCCAGAGCTAGTCTGGCCCTCTGTTCTTTGCCTCATTTTGGACATGATTCCAAATCATCTCTGTATACATGAGTTGAGTATGTGCTGCTTTTTTTGTTGGTTTTGTTTTGTTTTGTTTTTAGTTTCAGGAACTAAGGAAAGACCTTTCCTATGTGCTTACTACTCCATTCCACAGCCAGTCATGCTGCTAACCCAGACACTGTCTCTGGTTGTTTGGACCCATGAACAGCTCCTTGGATGAAAGATGGACATTCTCCTTCTGTACAATTTACAGCCTTAGAAATCCAATGAAGGGTCAACAGTGAGTCGATTCTAAGGGCAATGAGATGAGACGATCTCATTCACTAATTACAGTAAATATGAGATAGATTTGCATGTTTCAAAGTTTGTAAAACATAGAAACTCAGACTCGGGGAATTTTCATAACGCCTCTGACCTCTCCCTGCTGGGAAGTGAGTGGTAGGGCTGGGCATTGAAATGAGTTTTGATGTTATCTAAACTCATAGCTCCTTGCCTTGCAGGACTTTGACGATGGGGACACCTCCTTCCTCTCCACCTTCCTCTCCCATTAACCCTCCACAGCCCTGCTCAGTGCTTTATCTGTTTTCTCTGCAGTCACTTGGCAATACCAACGACTTCATTAGAGTGATGTTGTGTTGCTCTTCCCAATGAGTTGAGGCCATTCTTTACCTGTAAATAAATGATGAGGGAGGTGGATAATGCTGGAGGGGGGAATCCTTGAAAAAGCCAGGGGAGAAATAGCTGGAGTGATAAAATTATCTAGTGGCCGCTTCTAGTCCACAGGCTTGCCAGCTTCTTTTTATTTTTTAAATAGGATTATGGGAGATGAAAAGGAAACGCTTACTTCAGCTTTTAAGAACAATGTAAGCAATTTTGCATTGCCTTTACTCCCCAGGGAGGGCGCAAAAGTGTTTCTAGTAAATTAAAGAATAATAAAAGCCTTGGCAACATGGCAACTTTCATATTAATTTCTTAATTTCTAGCTGGCTTAATTATAAATCTCGTGGGGGGGAAAGAGACCGAGTCTCTGAGTTCTTGGGCAAACAGTGTCCCATTTGTGGGTATGCGGGTTTAGACTTTTAAAGGTGCGCCAGCAAGAATGTAGACTTGGGGGCGGGGAGAGCAGAATACGAGGCTGGGAGACCCACTTGTGCTGAAAAACGGAAAGGGGGTAGCATTATACAAGTCACACGGATCCTTGAATGGCAGGACAGAGCCGCAGGCAAGAATCATCTCTGGAATCTGATTTTTTGTGTTTCCCCTATTTTTGCCCCACAGGACATAGAGTGCCCACTTAACCGCTAGGGCCTATGGGGTAGGTTCAATTCTACTTTCGGTGTGTGCTGTCATCCGGCTGGGGGGCCTGCATAACTGCATGAATCTTAAAAATTGTGCATTTTCTCACTAAGCCTGAGACTTGATACTTTTGAGACATATCTGTCCCATTTATTGCATAATGATGCATATTGCTTAACAAAATATTTTTTAAAGTTTTGTTCAAAAGTCTTCCATTCCTAAAAATATTTGGATTCAGTAAAACATTCAAGTAAGAGAATATTCAGTCTTGAAAGAAGTAAGTCACAAATCTTGGTGTCCTAGAGTCCTTGTCAGCGTTCTTCTCATTCTGGGGTACACACATCCAGCGTCTCAGTGACATCCGGTCTTTAGTTCCTGACAGGTAGCCCAGAGGGGTCCCTTGGGGCCTTGGGTGGCATACAGTCCTGCCATGGCACTTGCCCCCACTCATTTGTGTGTGCTCATGTCTGTGTTTACAATGCTCGTTGTAAAACTCAAACATGATCCAACAAAGTGCTTACTTACATTACGTTATACACCATTAGAAGTGGCCAGTCCCCAGAGAAGGAAATCATGCCTGGAAAAGCAGAGGCTTGGGGGAGGAGAAGCAAGAAGATGACCTTCAGTGAGATGAATTGGCATGGCAACTGCAAAAATATGCTTACTAAAAACAGATTAAGAGGATGGCTCAGGTTTGAGCAAAGTTTCTTTATGTTGTTCATAGAGTTGCTATGAGTCAGAGCCAACTTGATGATTCAACATGATAATGCACTATGAAAGATGATTACATTCTATCTTATTACTATAATACCATGCAATCAGCATATGATAGTATATATCTCAGCATAAAAATATATAAAGCTGAATTCACTGCCATAGGACCAGTTTTGACTCCTGTAGGACAGAAAGGGACTGCCCATCAGGGTTTCCAAAGCTGTAAACATTCAGAGAAATAGTCTGTCTCATCTTTCTCCTGGAAGTCACTGTTGGGTTTGAACTGCCAACCTTTTGGTTAGCAGCCAAACACTTGAAGAACCAGAGATCCTTCTCCCCAAGCATAGCCCACCTGCAATCAAACTGATTTCAATCCTCCTTTGGGTTTCCAGGGAACCTTTGATGGCTTAGTGGTAAGCAGTTGCACTGACAACTCAAAGGCACATGGTTCAAATTCTACCAACTGCTCCTTGGGAGAAAGATGGGCAATCAAGTCTCGTGTGATTTACTGGCTCTGAAAACACACTAGAGGGTGAGCCATGGGTCCATTCTTTCTGACTTGACAGCACATAACATGTGTTTTTAACATAACATATGTCAAAGGGAAATAACATAACAAATATTAAAGGAAAAAGATCTGTCCATCTTTCTCTACAATGCAGCTGGTGGGTTCAATCTTCTGACCTCTTGGCTTGTAGCACCTCCTGTGCCACCAGAACACACACCTCTCGCCACAGCCATTGACTGAAAAACACAATTCATTCCCATTGAGTTGGAACCAATTCAAAGCCAACGCTCTGGTGGGTTTTTGAGGCTATAATCACAAAGAAGGACACTGTTCCCCACAGAGTGACTGGCAGATTGAAACCCCCAGGGAGAGATAGCCTTTGGGTTAGTATCAAAACTGTCTACAGATAACAGTGTCATCAAACTGCACAGCCGCAGAGCTTACAATACCAACACATGCTTAATTGTTATGGTTGCTCTCAAGTGGATAGCAACCCCACATGACAAAGTATAACTCGGAGCCTTATTGGTTGTAATCTTTTTTTTTTTTTTACTCTTTAAAATGTTTATTTAAAATATGACAGAAGTAGGAATAAGGATAATAGGGGGCGAGTTGACAGAATTGATGCCTTTGAATTGTCATGTTGGTGAACATTGAATATTCCAATGGCCTGCTAAAAGAACAAATAAATCTGTGTTGAAGAAGGTGCAATCAGAGTGCTCCTTAGAAACATGGATGGTGTAACTTTGTGCCACTAATTTTGAGCACATTTCCAGGAAGACAGAGTCCTTGGAGAGACAACACATCATGCTGGCAAATGTAGGAGGTCAGTGAAGGGGAGAAATACCTTCAATGAGATGGATTTATATGGGCTTGAGTATATCAGAGATGATGAGGGTGGCACTGTATATATTTTTTACTGAAAATTAAGCCATATTGATGAGTTTTGTTCCAGGTTTAAGAGAACCAATAGGCAACATCATAATTGATGGAGAGAATGAAACTGTCAACAACTTCATCTTACTTGAATCCACAATTAACACCTTTGATACCAGCAGTCAGGAAATCAGGAGACGTATTACACTGCGACTTCTCCACATTGTTGAGGAGCAATGATATAAGTTTGATGACTAAGATGCATCTGATTCAGGCCATGGTTTTTCCAATCACTTGCTATGCATCTAAGAGCTGGATAATAAATAAGGATGACAGAAGAATTGATACCTTTGAGTTGTAATCTTTAGGTGAGAAAATCACCAGATCTTTTTTCTATCAGACCTCTGCTCTTTAACATATACCTTAGAAGAATTTAGTTCAATCGAGAACAATTTAGGTCCTCTGTTTCCTACTTGTATGGCCTTTCATTGGAGAGTTTGAAGAGTTGACATGGAGATGGTTTTGGTATGTGTAAGAGATAGAAGATGGGAGTGGGGAACATAGGAGCCTGGATCTTACTGATCCTGCTGAACCCCAAACTAGCCGGACCACCAGGTGCAAGCAGTAAATCTTCGTGGAGTAAGTCACGGTTACACACTCTTTCTGGCAATGTATAGAATCCTCACTCTTGACATTAGCAAATAGATTGATGCAACAGTTGATATCAAGTGAATGAGTTGATTACCTCTTTGCTGATGCATAAATGGTGAGGAAAGTGGATAATTATGATGGGGGACAAGAGAACATACATACTCAGAGTGATATAATTAACTGTCTGTTGGACAAAAAAAAATGCAACCCCAATGATTTACTTTCTATTTTCAATGAAAATGCATTTCTTGTGACTTGCATGAATGTTTACAGCACAATTTGGTTTTCCATTCAGTCATTCATACACATATCACTTTGACATGAAACTGAGCTTTTTTCCAAGTCCCTCTCTCATTTATAGAGATGATTCTCTATATAGAAATGATTCTAAATGATTCTCATTTCTAGTAATCTTTGTGTCCTACCCTGTCTCACAGTTTTGGTTTGCTTGGATCCACAGTCCACACTCTTGGCACCAGCAGCCAGGAAATGAAAAGACATTTTGGGCTGGGAAAGTCTGCAGTTAGAGACCTCTCTAAAGTGCTGAAGTGCAAAGATTTCAATCTGGAGACTAAGGTGTGTGTGCCTGATACATGCCATGATCTTTGCAATCACTTGCTATGCATCGGAGAGCTGGACAATGACTAGGGAGGATAGAAGGAGAATGGATGCCTTTGAGCTGTGGTGTTGGAGAAGAGTATGGAACATACCATGGACTGCTAGGAAAACAAATAGTTTTGTCCTAGAGAGGGTGAAGCCGGGCTGCACCTTGGAGGCAAGGATTCTGAAGCTTCTTCTGACATACTTTGGACTTGTTGCAAGGAGGAACCAGTCCTTGGAGAGGGATGTCATGCTTGGGAGGGCGGAGGGACAGCACAGGAGGGAAGACCCTCAAGGAGATGGATAGATTCAGTGACTGGGGTATTGGGGGTGGATGTGTCAGAGATGATGAGATTGGCACAGGACAGGGCAGGGTTTAGGGCTGTAGTACATAGGGTCGCTATGAGTTGACGACACATAACAACAACAATTACCCTGTCTTGACTTCTCAGCATTATTGTGGAGTGAGTGCTACCCTTTGATTATGTAAGGTTGATTGATCTAAGGAGTATTTACTTCCCAAGTGTTAATGTTAATTTATTGTTTGACTGAAAGTTGGGGGTAACTAAGGATGATACTACTAGTCTTGGATGGTTCTACTAGTCTTCATCAGGCTGGCTATTTGGGTTTTTGAGTTTTGCTTCATATTGTTACATTTTTCTTTTCTTGACAATAAAGAAGATCATCTTTTCCATGCCCTGCTTACCTTTAAGAAAATAACTGAGCATGCTGTAGGGCAGATGTCTCTGTGCTCTCTGTGTACTTGGTGGTGATTTATTAAATCTCAATTTAGGAGAATCCTGGGGTCTCAGAGTGCAGAGGGCCCTGGAAAGACATCTCCTCTCATTGCTGCTCCCTTGCCCACCCTTCTTGCATTTCCTCCCCACAGCTACTGCTTTCTGAGGTTGATGAATCAATTCTGAGTGGTAGAAATCTTACAAATGAGGCCTTATGGGGAGTCCTTCTTTTTCCTGGGCACCATCCAAGTGGTCTATTAGCTGCTCCCATTTATCAAAGTCTCACGTGGGTGCAGCGGGCCCAAATAACAGGAGCTCGAGAACAGAGCAGCGTTTTGATGGAGGAGGGGAGTGTTTTGCCAACTCTTGATTGCCTGTGATAACAAGAACAAGAACCTTGGCCCTGGTTATCCACAGATTCATTGAATCATAGGCTCTCCAGGCTGGGCAGAATCTTGGAGATCATCTGGCGTGGCCTCTGTGGTTTTACAGATGAGCGAATGAAGAGCAAGGGAGAGTGAACAATTTGCCCAGAGTTGCTGTGGTTTTTGAGTCCATGCCAGGTGGCTTCTCATGCTGCCAAGTTAATCTTAGAACAAGAACAGAAGACCTAACACACACACACACACACACACACACACACACACACACACGAGTGCATGAACATGAATGTCTACCTCATTCCAATATTACCTTTGATTTGAAGGTATGTTGGCCTTGAGTTTGCAATCCAGAACTGTAAAGTTGATGGTTGGAATTCTCCCAAATACAGCAACACACTTGATTTAACTACTTAGTGCATTTTACAGCTTATATACAGGAGGAGGTTAAGGATAAACATCATCAGTCTGCTGGAATGTGACTGAAGAAATGTAGAAAGAAAATGCGACTGAGAAATTCTTTCAGAGCCTTTTGTTATTGTGGGCTGCCTTGGTGTTATTTCCAAGCTGATAGTAGTCTCATGTCAACAGAGCAAAATTCTGGCCTATTCTATGTCATCCTCAAGATTGCTGGCCTGTTGGCCATGCAGATACCT